>NC_057801.1:710682958-710874799 GCF_018294505.1 Triticum aestivum
GCGTTGTTGCGAGGGAGGCTTTGATTAATACCATATGTCCTGCACTCCTTTACTTTACTTTCTTGTTATCTATCTTGCTTAGTTACTTTTTGTTAGTTGTTTTTTGTTTTTTCACTTTCCAAAAAATTCAAAAAACACACACAAATATTTAAATTCTAGCAAGAAGTTAGTTTGTTTTAGGCTTGAAATCATGTCTACTTCTGCTCAAAACACCAAACTTTGTGGATTTACAAGTAGTAATAACGATGATTTCATTAACAAACCTATTGCTCCACTAGTCACTAGTGCCGAGTCTTACAAAATTAAGCCTGCTTTGTTGAACTTGGTAACGACTAATGAAAGATTAATTATATGGTTCTTATAATGAAGACGTTGCTTCTCACTTAAACAATTATGTTGAGCTCCATGATATCCAAAATATAAAAAAGTGAAAGCCGATATTGTCAAGTTAAAACTTTTTTCAGCCAAAAATGGATGTTAGGTGAAGATGGGGTAAGTTCTGCACGACAATTGGCTCTGGCACGACTACATTTTGATTATGCGGCAGCAGGTTTAACACTCCAAATAAGTAGCAGTTGGGGCCAAAAATTGGGGCTACCCAAAAGAATTTTGCATCATGTGGAGCCCTGTTTCTGACCCAAAGTGTCCTAAAACGATGGTTTTTGCGCTTGTGTCTGTACTGATGCTAAAAAAAATGCTTCTTTTTATCATTGTTGGATGACCCTCTTTGTCTTCCCGCGTCCCCACGTGCCGCCACGTGTCAGGTCAGCACCTTGTCATGCCAGCCCTAAAAGGGTCGTGTCGTGCCCGACCTTAAATTAATGCTCGGCTTTTGGGTTCGACCTTGTTCCATGGCAGGCCGAAGACCAGCCCGACCCTTTTAATCGCGTGCCGTGCCCGTCACATGTCGGGCTGAAATTCCGAGCCCATGGGCCGGCCCGCGAGGCACAACCCATATGGCCAGGTTTGAGCCCATCCTACACGTGATAAACCCGTATCCCCCGTTCTTCTCAGCTCGCTGCAACTACCACTTCCCACCAAAAACCCTAGCCGTCCAGCCCACATCTCTCTCCCTCTCTCTCCCACACACGCTAGCCCATCCCCAGATTCCTCCCCAGCACACCACCTCGCCGCAGCGGAGCCGAGCCCCATGCCGCCCAAGGCATCGAAGAAAGACGCCGAGCCGGCGGAGCGCCCCATCCTCGGCCGCTTCTCCTCCCACCTCAAGATCGGAATCGTACGCTCCCCTCTTCTCCCCCCCTCCCGCGGATTCCCCACCTTCTCCCGCGTTCTAGCGAGTGCTCGCAGGGGTTTCATCGTTGCTTACTTGGTGGGTGCGGTGGCGGTGGCGGTTGATCGGATCGACAGGAGAGCATGTGATGTCCCTGTTGCGGTCGGCTTAGTGTAATAGGGCTTTGGAGTTCTCTTGGTCCGCGCTGGCGAAGTTCGGAATCGCTTGTGGCTAGCTCGTGGCTTGTAACCTGGTGCAGATCTCATGGATTCCATGATTTTGTTGTTCTAGTTTATACGTTTCGGGGGGGCGCATGGTGCGAGTTGGGGAAACATATCGCGGGAACTGTTCTAGTGTCGGATCTGTACCCCAATTCAGGCTCAGAATGCGCCCCATTAACTTCACTACTTCTAGAATAGATCTCTTTGCTGTCTCTGTGTAACATATGAAATGTTATCCCTGCTTAAATCTTAAGTCGCTACATGCTAATAGGAGCAGGACGAATTGTAGTTTTGTCTATGTAATTCAGTCTGCTTGGGCACCACCATTAGCATGTTACTATGCACTAGTAGTACTATTGAACAAGTTTCATGAGTTGCCACTACCGCACTTCTCTAGTTGCATGATGATGTTTAACAGTACTTGCCCGTGTATCCTTTATTCGATCTCAGATTTCATTATAAATCATAATGGACTACTCTTCTGTTGAATGTTGATTGGCGCACTACTTGTTCTGCTGTAGCCAAGTAGAGGAATAAGAGGAGATATGAAGTTTACTACTGATGTTTCATGCAGGTGGGGTTACCCAATGTTGGCAAATCAACTTTCTTCAACATAGTAACAAAGTTGTCCATCCCGGCTGAGAACTTCCCATTCTGTACCATTGAACCAAATGAGGCACGGGTACATGTTCCGGACGAACGATTTGACTATCTTTGCCAACTTTTCAAGCCAAAGAGTGAGGTTTGTTTCTTTTCTCTGCTTTACACTTCTACAGTAATCTGCAGCTTCTTGGCTTATGTTTCAGATTTATATTTACTCTTGTTATTCTCTTTAGGTGGCTGCATATCTGGAAATCAATGACATAGCTGGGCTTGTTAGAGGAGCAAGTGCAGGGGAGGGTCTGGGCAATGCCTTCTTATCCCATATACGTGCTGTTGATGGAATCTTTCATGTCTTGAGTATGTCTCTATTGTAAAATGTTTATGATTCAACTACTGAATTATGCTTCTTAATAAAGTTCCCTTGGCTATTCTTATCTGTATTATATACTGTATGTTAAAAGTGAAAATTTTGGATATCTTGGTGGAGATCTAACTGAGAAGACTAAATGTTGGCATTGCAAATATTGGCAATACCAAGACTTGCCAAATATTGGCAACTTTATGTTTGATAGACAAGAAAACTTGGTAACCAACTAATCAGTAATCAATATTTGGCACAATGCCAAACATTGGCATGCCAATTTTTGGCACCAAACCAGTTACGCTCTAGGTTTTAATGTGATAGAATCTTTTGCTGTATCTGTAACTGATAGTGTGGTATGGTTTTAGGAGCATTTGAAGACACGGAAATCACTCATATTGATGATACAGTTGATCCTGTTCGTGATTTGGAAACTATTAGTCAAGAACTGAGGCTCAAGGTTTCGTTTGAGTTTTGCTTGATTTGTTCGTCAACTTAAACAACTGTTAACCTAGCTGTAACAAGGTTTTCTGTTGCACTTCCTTCTGTAGGATATAGAGTTTGTGCAGGCTAAAATTGATGACCTTGAGAAGTCAATGAAGAGGAGCAATGACAAGCAACTTAAGATAGACCATGAATTATGTCAGAGGGTAGGGCATGTTTTACAGCTCTGCTGTTTTGCACTTTTGTTTCATTTCTATCAATCAGTTAGATCTCATGAACAATTGGAATTTCTTTACTGGTATATCGTTCTTTATTCGGTAGATCGATCGGTAATTTAGTTTCAACTTTCCCTTATAACAGGTCATGGCACATCTCCAAGACGGGAAAGACGTACGTTTAGGAGAATGGAAAGCTGCTGAAATTGAGATCTTGAATGCCTTTCAGCTGCTTACTGCGAAGCCAGTTGTTTATTTGGTAATTTTTACTTATTTGGATTGGAAGAATGGTATCATCTGATTAATATGTACAGGCTTTGTTGCTTGAACTTTTTATTAGCAATGACATCATTTGATTAATTATAGTTACATGCTTGTTGCTTGAACTTCTTTACCAGCATGGCCATCTAGAATTTAGTATTTCCCCATATTTAATGCGGAATTTCAACCAATGTGATGTTTCTTAGGGTTCAATCAATGTGACATTAACCCAGCTTTGCTTGTTTTGTCTGTTTTGTTATTGCTGTCTGTCTACTTCTGCTTTCCAACATTTATTTTAAAACATTACAGAACTGACGTGCGACTGGTAATCGATCTGCCATACTCTTGGTATTTGTATAATTAGCAAGAAGTGCATGCTCCGTAGACAATTAACTGATTTTAGTCTGATCACTGGAAACATAACTACAAAAACTATTGCATGCTTCTTGGTATTGCATTAGAGTGGGGGAGCCTTTATAGTTCCACATGCCAATTGTATTCCACTGTAAGGCACTGCAATTCTGTACTCCCTCCTTTCCTAAATATAAGTCTTTTTAGAGATTCAACGCGGACTACATACGGAGCAAAATGAGTGAATCTGCACTCTAAAATATGTCTATATACATCATATGTAGTCCTTATTGAAATCTCTAAAAGGACTTATATTTAGGAACGGAGGGAGTAATAGTTGAAGCAATTGTTAAAGTTGCACCTCCATGCGTGAGCAAGAACCAAAGTATGCAAAGAGGTGCCAAAATCCCAAGATATATGATGTTTCCATATGGATTCTTCATTCTTCCCTTTTTTGGGTTCAAAAGCCACATCAGGATCCCTAATAGGAATATAGGGATGGTGTGCTGTAGAAAGGGCTTGTGAAGATTAGACATTACTCACCGGTTGGCGATGGAAATGAAATGGGATGCATTAATCCTACTTGGAGAACCTACTGATTTACGCGTTATATGATGGTACATATACCTGCTGTGCATGCATCACTTGAAACTAAATTTATATTAGCAGCAAGAGGAAATATGTCTTTGATGTCTGGAATTATCCCACGTTCAGCTTGAGTAATCATGCGAAATGGACATTAATCGCTCTGCTAACTTTAGCTCATTTACTGGTTAATCCTTTGATTTGACCTTACTTCTGTCAGTAGTTGAAACAGAAATTCACCTTTTCTTTATAGGGCTTCTAAGTCTAGTATGTTATTTTGTGCAGGTGAACATGAGTAAAAAGGACTACCTGAGGAAAAAGAACAAGTTTCTACCAAAGATACATGCTTGGTATTGTTTCTACCCCAAGTCTAATGGCTATAGCAGATGAACTCATGCTATACAGAATGCAGTTCAAACTGCGAATGCCGATTTTCTGTGGAACTTCTGTTTATGTACAGTCTAATTGATGTAGCAGGATAGGTCATTTTGAAGCTAGATCGTTTCAAGTTTCCATCATTATATCTTGTTGTATATGATATTTGTTCCAACTTTGCTTGTTGAGTACATAAGCTATCTGATTTAACACATTGGGTTTATTATTTAAAAATTGTTGTCACAGAGAGAACCAATGTTTACGCTTGGACTTGGTGATTTCTGTATTTGAGGGTAGAATATCACACAATTTGTTGATCGCTTACATATGAATACCAGCAAATGTCATTGGCAGTGAGTCAGGTCCCAGTGGTATGTGTCAGCACTCGGCGCTAAGGAGTACTGTCAGCACTAAGCAGGAGTTTCTATTCACGTGAACTATACCCACTTGAACAAGATAAGGACAGTAGGTCTTTTAGTTACAAAGTATATCTGTTTAGTTAGGAAAGGAGATCAGTTTAGTTTGGAAGATAAATATATCGTTTTGATTAGGAAAGTTGTGATATATGCTTTCAGCATCAATTGAAGTCTTTCCTATAATAGGGGCACGACCATATCAATTAAGCATTGAACGAGAGGTTCGGTGAAGATCTGATCACCACCCTCAAACTTCCCTCCCTCACCGCTCGTACTCACCGTCTCAGTCCTAGAACCGACCCACCATGATACTGATTGTATTTTCTGAAGTATGCTATAGGCTCTTGTCCGCAGTAAGAAATTGATATGTAGTTCATATGGTTGTGATTTTGATTAAGTCTGATGATTTTGTGTTTGATTAGCATAAACTTAATATGCATAATTTCCTACAAGAAGGGGGTATTGGAATATTAGCTAATACCTAACTATTTCTTATTCAGGGTGAAAGAACACGGTGGTGAGACTATTATTCCTTTCAGCTGTGCCTTCGAACAGAAACTAGTGGATATGCCAGAAGATGAAGCTGCTAAATATTGCGCCGAAAACCAGACAGCAAGGCAAGTCATGTAGCATAATTTTGGCTGAGTTGATTACCACAATTAAGATACTACTTTTGTACCGAAATATAAGACGTTTTTGTAGTCTAAACTAGCAATCAAGTTTATTTATTTATAACATGCATTGCATCTTCTCTTTGCATATTGCTCAACTTTTTCTGTTTAATTTATTTATACTAAATCTTTCACCAATGTGAACAGTTTGATCCCCAAAATCATCAAGACTGGTTTTGCAGCAATTCATCTCATATACTTCTTCACAGCTGGTCACGACGAGGTACATTTTATATGTTTACATTGTGCTTACTTTGTACCAGTAATATGTGTTGTATAAGCCACATTTTACTTCATTTTGCTAAAATGGTGGTACTACATCAGCCTGTTACATTTTTGGCGTGCAAAATTCACATGCTTGTTTGTTTATACATTATCAGTCTTTATTGGTTATTGCCTCTGCTCCAAAATAAGGGGCACAATCAAACTTCTAACTTCCACAATCAATATGTAAAGAATTTAATGAGATTTGACAAATGGAAATAATATCATTTTTTTCGTAATTCTGTTTTTTACTAACACATCAATAATAATGGTCAAAATTGCATCTTGTTGGCTGGTTATGTTCTAATCGGGGAGGAATGTATTAGGTTGTTCAGATGTCTGTTCGTGTTTGAAGTTTCAAGTAGGAGTTTCTGAATACATTTGACAATTTTCTGCTAGCTTATAAGCTTGAATTCTCCTTTCAGGTGAAGTGCTGGCAGATCAGACGTCAATCTAAAGCTCCGCAAGCTGCTGGTGCAATTCACACTGATTTTGAAAGAGGCTTCATATGTGCTGAGGTAGAGTCCTTTCTGAAATAGCTAGACACAATTCCTTTATTTGGAATAAATTGAACTTTAGTTGACAGTGTAGTTAATTGTTGCTGTTCTTACTATTTGCATTTTGTAGTTAATTGTTGCATGTTTTTCTGAAAAAATCTCGATGTTTACTGAAGCTTCTTTCATTATGTTAACTTGATGTATTCCTTGATAATTCTTATATATAAATCTACTCTTTTTGATCAGGTAATGAAGTTTGAAGATCTAAAAGAGCTGGGCAGTGAATCTGCTGTCAAGGTGTGCACAAACTCGTCTATGCTAGATGATTTGTATCATCAGTTGCCTTACTTTTGATCTTTAAACTCAATGTTATGAGTTACGCAACCGTTTGGCATTGATGGATTGTAGGCTGCTGGGAAGTACAGGCAGGAAGGGAAGACGTACGTGGTGCAGGATGGAGACATCATCTTCTTCAAGTTCAATGTTTCTGGAGGCGGAAAGAAGTGATGAATTCATCACAGGGTCGTGTATTTTAGCATTTTTGGGTTCACTTGCAAGTAGCCAGGTACTATCAGTACTGATTGCAGACTGCGGGGAGACTATAAGCACCAACTGGAAGGGATGAAAAATATAATTTTTCATTCGTGAGCTAGAACTGCTCTGCTCTATCGGAAAACTGGAAGTTGTAACGGTGTGACTGGACAACTTTGTCGTAATTAGGATGCAAAGTTCTTTGTTATGCAATTCTACCGTTGTTGCATGTGTAGCTCCATAATTCTTACTGATACTTTACAAAGAAAATTACTTTAATTACTTTTTGGATATATTGCCTCTTAAATTGATTTGAGTACCTCTCCATCCATGAGAGGAAAAAGAGACAAAATCACATGCCTGCACTGATTAAATGTGGCGCTCAAGAGAAACATATCTTAGGGTTCATAATATCTTAGTATTGAGCTCTAAATTTTAGTTGGTGCGCATTGTTTTTTTTATAGTAAATCTTCATGAACGTTCATCAAGTTTATTAAAAAGAGTATCCATGTCTGCAATATCAAAGACTATTTTTGATTCAAATAATTTAAGTTCTAGGTTTGTCACAAGTCAAACTTGTTTTAGTTTGACCAAGTCTATCGAAACATATATTAACATGTAGAACACCAAGTTAGTCTCATGAGATCATATTTCAATATTATCAGTATTTGGTGTTGTAAATCATATTTTTCTAGAGTTGCTCAAACTAAAGCAAGTTTGACTTATGACAAATCTATGACTTTGATTGTTTTGGAACGAGAGACCATATGAAAATATATTGATAAATCTTATGGTATTGATTAGGTATTCTAGATGTTGATAACTTTTTCTACGAACTTGCTCAAACCTTGCAAGTTTTGGCATTGAAGAAAAAAAAATATCTAGTACTCACTATATTTTGGGACAGAGTCTTGCCCCAAAAAAATATATCCCAACAATGACTTTTGAAGTGTATGAGACCTTCACGAGTTCTTCTATAAGAAAACAGCTAACCATCTTTCCCTGCAATCCCCACCTCCTCCCCTCATCCCTATCGAAGGAGGCCTCCGGGTTAAGTCCGGTTGGCTATGCACCGCGGTGGTTCGACGACCTCCATGGCGGTGTCTCCCGCAGGTGGCAGCTGCGACAACTTTGTCGACGAACTCCATAGCTCCGCCCCGACTGCTCTTTCCCTGCGAGACGGGGTGGGGGTGGCGCCCCCTTTTTCCCTCTCTCTAGAGGTCATTCCCGCGTAGGTCGTCCGCGTGGCTGCAGGCGCGGTGCAACAAGCGGTGGGACGCTAGATCTGGTCGGTCTCATGCAAATCCGGTTCGCTGGAGTCTGCTGGGCCGGTTTTTGGCTGGCGATGAGGTTTGTGGTGGCTCCTGCATGGTCATGACGCGAGTGTGTGGGCTAGTGGAGGTGTGATGCATGGGTATCTGGTGTTAGGCGGTGCTCCCGGTGAACTTGCCGAGCTCTTGCCGACCGGCGACGTCGACGTCCGTGGGCGTCATTTCACCTCCTTGGAGGCGCCCATGTGGAGTTCATCTCCGACAGGGGTGGACCCAGGATTGGGCTAAGCCCCGGGCCCTAGGCCAGCTACAATGCATCTACAGTGACGCTACCAGTGCCATTCATGCTATACTGAAGGAAGTGTGTATTCCTCACGCCCAGGCCCCCCCCCCCCCCCCCCCCCCCCCCCCCGGCCTGGGTCCTGGGATCCGCCACTGATCTCCGACACACCCTCAGATTCAGTTCTTTAGGTAAAATCCTAAGGGCCAGTTGGGTCGGGTCACGATGTTGGCATCGTCGCTTCCCTCTTCAGAGCATCGTCTTGAGAGACCTCTCGATTCCCTTTCACGCCCTTCATGTGCTAGACGCTCACGACAATGCGGTCGGTAGGTGTCCCTCCGACGATGTGGCTGGTTGTCGCGGCTTCGCGTGCAACGGTGGCGGCTTCGGGTGAGTTGCGATTGAGTTTGGTAGTCGGTTTTATTCGGCGTGTTTAAGGGGTCACCGTGCCTCACTCGTTCTTTCTGAAGTCAGATCTGCTGAGGTGGGCCTTCGCGGTGACGATGGCACGAGATGGGTAGTCCGTTCCGGCGCTTGTTCGGCACAGGCCCAGCTCTTTCATGCTCGTTGACAGAGTAGAAGCTGCTTGGTCTGACTGGTTGCATAGGCGGGTTCCTCCCCAGCACACCCCGCCGCCGCAGCGGAGCCGAGCCCGATGCCGCCCAAGGCGTCGAAGAAGGACGGCGAGCCGGCGGAGCGCCCCATCCTCGGCCGCTTCTCCTCGCACCTCAAGATCGGAATCGTACGCCCCCCTCTTCTTCCCCCCCTCCCGCGGATTCCCCACGTTCTGTCGCGTTAGGGAGTGCTCGCAGGGGTTTCATGGCTGCGTTACTTGTCCCTGTTGCGGTTGGCTTTGTGTAATAGGGCTTTGGAGTTCGCTTGGTCCGCACCGGCGAAGTTCGGAATCGCTGGTGGTTAGCTCGTGGCTTGTAACCTGGTGCGGGTCTCATGGATTCCGTGATTTTGTTGTTCAAGTTTATATGTTTCAGTGGGCCGCATGGTGGCTAGTTGGGGAAACATATTGTGGGAACTGTTCTAGTGTCGGATCTGTATCCCAAGTCAGGCTCAAAATGCGCTCCGTTTACTTGACTACTTCTAGAATAGATCTCTTTGCTCTCTGTGAAATAGTAACATATGAAATGTTATCCCTGCTTAAATCTGAGTCGCTACATGCTAGTAGGAGTAGGACGCGTTATAGTTTTATGTATGTAACTCGGTTTGCTTGGACACAATTGTCATGTTACTATGGACTGCTGTTCAACAAGCTTCATGAGTTGCCACTGCAGAACTTCTAGTTGCTTTGATGGTGTTTGACAGTACTTGCCTTATATTCTCTATTCAGTATCGGATTTTATAAATCATAATGGACTACTCTTCTGTTGAGTGTTAATTGGCGCATCACTTTCTCTGCTGTAGCCAAGTAGAGTAATACGAGGAGATACGCTGTTTACTATTGATGTTTCATGCAGGTTGGGTTACCCAATGTTGGCAAATCAACTTTCTTCAACATAGTAACAAAGTTGTCCATCCCAGCTGAGAACTTCCCATTCTGTACCATTGAACCAAATGAGGCACGGGTACATGTTCCGGATGAGCGATTTGACTATCTTTGCCAACTTTTCAAGCCAAAGAGTGAGGTTTGTTTCTTTTCTCTGCTTTACACTTCTAGGCTTATGTTTCAGATGTATAGTGACTCTTGTTATTCTCTGCAGGTGGCTGCATATCTGGAAATCAACGACATAGCCGGGCTTGTTAGAGGAGCAAGTGCAGGGGAGGGTCTGGGCAATGCCTTCTTATCCCATATACGTGCTGTTGATGGAATCTTTCATGTCTTGAGTATGTCTCTATTGTAAAATGTTTATAATTCAACTATTGTATTATGCTTCTTAATAAAGTTCCCTTGGTTATGTTTTGAGTATATGTTAAAAGTGATAAATTTTGGATGTCTTGCTGGAGACCTAAATGAGAAGACTAGCCAAATGTTGGCATTGCCAAACATTGGCAATACCAAGACTTGCCAAATATTGGCAACTTTATGTTTCATAGACAAGAAAAACTTGGTAACCCACCAATTAGTGGCCAATATGCCAATTTTTGGCACCAAACCAATTACGCGCTAGGTGTTCATGTATTAGAATCTTTTGCTGTATCTGTAACTGATAGTATGGTATGATTTTTAGGAGCATTTGAAGACACGGAAATCACCCATATTGATGATACAGTTGATCCTGTTCGTGATTTGGAAACTATTACTCAAGAACTGAGGCTCAAGGTTTCGTTTGAGTTCTGCTTGATTTGTTTGTCAACTTAACCAGTTGTTAACCTAGTTGTAACAAGGTTCTGTTGCATTTCTGTAGGATATAGAGTTTGTGCAGGCTAAAATTGATGACCTTGAGAAGGCAATGAAGAGGAGCAATGACAAGCAACTTAAGATAGACCATGAATTATGTCAGAGGGTAGGGCATGTTTTACAGCTCTGCAGTTTTGCACTTTTGCTTCATTTCTATCAATCAGTTAGATCTCATGAACTATTGAAATTTAGTTTCAACTTTTGTCGGTAGATTAATGATTAATCGGTAATTTAGTTTCAACTTTCCCTTATAACAGATCATGACACATCTTCAAGACGGGAAAGACCTACGTTTAGGAGAATGGAAAGCTGCTGAAATTGAGATCTTGAATACCTTTCAGCTGCTTACTGCTAAGCCAGTTGTTTATTTGGTAATTTTTACTTATTTGGATTGGAAGAATGGTCTCATTTGATTAATATGTACAGGCTTGTTGTTTGAACTTTTTATTAGCAATGACATCATTTGATTAATTATAGTTACATGCTTGTTGCTTGAACTTCTTTACCAGCATTTCCATCTATAATTTAGTGGCATCCCATATTTTGTCCGGAATTTCAATCAATGTTACATTAACCCAGCTTTGTTTTCCCCTCTGTTTTGTTGTTGCTGTCTGTCTACTTCTGCTTTCCAACATTTATTTTGAGCCATTACAGAACCGACGGGCGACTGGTAATCGATACGCCATACTCTTGGCATTTGTATGATTAGCAATAAGTGCATGCTCTGTAGACAATTAACTGAGTTTTATCTGATCACAGGAAACATAACTAGAAAAAACTATTGCATGCTTCTTGCTATAGCATTAGAATAGGGGAACCTTTTTAGTTCCATATGCCAGTTTATTCCACTCCACTGTAAGGCACTGCAAGTCTGTAATAGTTGAAGCAATTGTTAAAGTTGCACTTCCATGCGTGAGCAAGAACCAAAGCAAAGTATGCAAGAAGTGTCACTAGAGTTTAAGTGAACTAGTGAAGTAAGGAAATCCCAAGATATATGATGTTTCCATATGGATTCTTACTTTTTTTGGACCCAAAAGGCACATCAGGGTCCCTAATAGGAATATAGGGATGGTGTGCTGTAGAAGGGTTTATGAAGATTAGATATTACTTTTCACTTTCATATGATTATTGCTCACCTGTTGAGAGGGAAATGAAATGGGAAGCATAAATTCTCTACTTGAAAAACCTACTGATGTACTCGTTATATGATGGTACATATAACTAATAGCTGCTGCGCATACATCACCTGAAATTATATTTATTTTAGCAGCAAGAGAAAATATCTCTTTGATATCTGGAATTATCCCACGTTCAGCTTGAGTAATCATGCCAAATGGACATTAATCGCTCTGCTATAACTGTAGCTCATTTACTGGGTTAATCCTTAGATTTGACCTAGTTGAAACAGAAAAGCACCTTCTCTTTTATATGGCTTCTAAAAGGCCTAACCATCCTTTTTGAAAGTAAAATGTAGCTGTATTGATTAGTCTAGTATGTTACTTTGTGCAGGTGAACATGAGTGAAAAGGACTACCTGAGAAAAAAGAACAAGTTTCTACCAAAGATACATGCTTGGTACTATTTCTACCCCAAGTCTAATGGCTATAGCAGAATTACAGATAAACTCATGCTATACGGCATGCATTTCAAACTGCGAATGCTAATTTTCTGTGGAACTTCTGTTCATGTACAGCCTAATTGTGTTCATTTTGAAGCTAAATCGTTTCAAGTTCCCACCATTATATCTGGTTGTATATGATATTTGTTCCAACTTGCTTGTTGAGTAGAGCAGCTGTCTGGTTTAAAACACATTGGGTTTATTATTGAAAAAATGTTATCACAGAGAGAGCCAGTGTTTATGCTTGGACTTGTTGATTACTGTATTTGAGGGTAGAATCTCACAAAATTTATGGATCTCTTACATATGAATACCAGCAATTGTCATAGGCAGTGGACCAGGTCCCAGTGGTATGTGTCAGCACTCAGCACTAAGGAGCACTATTCATGTGGACAGTACCCACATGGTATCTGTCAGCACTAAGCAGGAATTACTATTCACGTGAACTGTACCCACTTGAACAAGATAAGTGCAGCAGGTCTACAAAGTAGTATATCTGTTCAGTTAGGAAAAGAGATCAGTTTAGTTAGGAAGGTAAATATATTTGATCTTTACCGAACTTCTTTTAGTTAGGCAGGTATATATATCTGCTATATATACACACACACCACCATATCAATTAAGCATTGAACGAGAAGTTCAGTAAAGATCTAATCACCATCCTCAACCTTCTCACTCTCACCCCTGGTACTCACCGTCTCAGTCCTAGAACCGACCCACCATGATGATACTGAGAAAAACCCATGAGACAAAAGAAGGCCTGATGGTTGTAGGCTCTTGTCCACAGTAAGAAATTGATTATATGAAGTTCATGTGGTTGTGATTTTGATTAAATCTGATTATGTTGTGTTTGATTAGCATAAACCTAATATGCATAATTTCCTATGAGAAGGGGCTATTGCCTATTGGAATATTAGCTAATATCTAACTATTTCTTATTCAGGGTGAAAGAGCATGGTGGTGAAACTATTATTCCTTTCAGCTGTGCCTTCGAACAGAAACTAGTGGATATGCCAGAAGATGAAGCTGCTAAATATTGCACCGAAAACCAAACGACAAGGCAAGCCATAGCTAATTATGGCCGAGTTGATTACCACAATTAAGATAGCAATCAAGTTTATTTATTTGTAACATGCATTACAATTTCTCTCTGCATTTATTTATACTAAATCTTTCACCACTGTGAACAGTTTGATCCCCAAAATCATCAAGACTGGTTTTGCAGCAATTCATCTCATATACTTCTTCACTGCTGGTCACGGCGAGGTACATTTCGTATGTGTACATTGTGGTTACTTTGTGCCAGTACTATGTGTGTTGTGTAAGCCATGTTTTCCTTTATTTTGCTAAAATGGTGGTCCAACAGCTGTCTGTCACAGTTTTGGTGTGGAAAATTCATGTGCTCAGTATTTATTGGTTATTGCCTCTGCTCCAAAATAAGGGGTGCAATCAAGCTTATAACATTCATAATCAGTATGTAAAGAATTTAATGAGATTTGACAAATGAAAATAATATCCTTTTTTTCTTCATAATTCTTTTTTTACTGACATATCAACAATAATGGTCAAAGTTGCATCTTGTTGGCTGTTCATGTTCTAAACGTGGAGGAATATATTAGAGTGTTTAGATGTCTATTCATGTTTTAAGTTTCAAATAGGAGTTTCTGAATACATTTGACAGTTTTCTGCTGGCTTACAAGCTTGAATTCTCTTTTCAGGTGAAGTGCTGGCAGATCAGACGTCAAAGTAAAGCTCCGCAAGCTGCTGGTGCAATTCATACTGATTTTGAAAGAGGCTTCATATGTGCTGAGGTAGAGTCCTTTCTGAAATAGCTAGACACAATTCCTTCATTTGGAATAATTGAACTGTGGCATTCTTTGTTGACAGTGTAGTTTAACTGTTGCTATTCTTACTATTTGCACTTCATTATGCCAAAGTTTTGTCCCCAAGGTACATGATGCTTAGGCATGCTTTTTTTTTTTCTTCAAATCTTGATGTTTACTGAAGCTCCTTTCATTATGTTAACTTGATGTATTTCTGTTTGCGGTGTTCAAAATGATAAACGACATTCCTTTTTTCTCTTTCATAATATTTTGGTACTTTTGCTTTGAAATTGGAAATGCACGCTGTTATGGCCGGTACTATGGCATTGTTTACTTGACTGTATGCACATTTGGAACCTTGATAGTTCATATATATAAATCTACTATTTTTGATCAGGTAATGAAGTTTGAAGATCTAAAAGAGCTGGGCAGTGAATCTGCTGTGAAGGTGTGCAAACACTTGTCTATGTTAGATCTGTATCAGTTGCCTTTTGATCTTTAAACTCAACGTTATGAGTTACGCAACCGTTTGCCATGGATTGCAGGCTGCTGGGAAGTACAGGCAGGAAGGGAAGACGTACGTGGTGCAGGATGGAGACATCATCTTCTTCAAGTTCAATGTTTCTGGAGGCGGAAAGAAGTGATAAATTCATCACAGGGTCGTGTATTTTTGCATTTTTGAGTTCACTTGCTAGTAGCCAGGTACTATCAGTACGGATTGCAGACTGCGGGGAGGCTATATATAAATTTTCATTCGCTCTGCTTTTGAAATTACTCCTCGATGTTATGTGCCAACTGCCAACCGTACGCCTGAACGATGTTTGAGGCCTCTATTAGAAAACTGGAAGTTGTAACTTTGTGACTGGACAAGTTTGTCGTAATTAGGATACAAAGTTCTTTGTTATGCAATTCTACCGTTTTTTGTTGCATGTGTAGTTCCATAATTTTTACGATTGCTTTGATTACTTTTTGGATATATTGTCTCTTAAATTGATTGAGTACCTCTCTGTCCATGAGAGGAAAAAAAGAGACAAAATCACATGCCTCCACTGATTAATTGTGGCGCTTAAGTGAAACATATCTTAGGGTCCATAATATCTTAGTATCGAGCTCTAAATTTTGCTTGGTGCACATTATATTTTTTTAGTCAATCTTCATGAATGTTGATCAAGTTTATTGAAAAACGTATCCATGTCTGCAATATCAAAAACTACTTCCGATTTAGATAATTGAAGTTTTGGGTTTGTCTCAAGTCTAACTTGTTTTAGTTAGACCAACCAACCCCACCAAGCAAGCATTGAGGCTCCTGTCTATTTCTTTTTTCTTGATATACAAATCGTTTTATATTTTGTAGTACGTGCTATTGAGGAATAAAATTTTATTTAAAAATAACACGTCAAATCGCACTTTGTTTTGTGGTATATGACCCTTCATAAAGTGAACAACCAGTACATGCGTTAAATTATCATGTGGGCTGCCTTTCCGTATAAAAATGAGCTCCACCGTGTATCCGCGCGGATGTTGTTGGAAACGAGACCTGAATACGCCCGTCGTGTGTGCATCACTTCTCTTCGTGCACGTGCCCCACCTACGTGTGTGTGTGTGAGAGAGAGAGATACACACCTAAAGAGAGATGGTGTGTGCGTTCATGAGTGTTTTTTTGCGTGATTTCGTAAGTGTACTTGTGTGCGTGAGAGATAGACAGGGAATACATGTCAATTATATCTCAAAAAAGTAACATATGCAATGTGTGTGAAACAGAGACCTAGATATATTTTATATAGAGGGGGCGATCCACGAAAAGAGAGGGGAGGGATCATCGACGTGAGATATCGATAGAATGGAAGAGAGGGATGAAGTATGGGCGCGAGAATGATAGAGAGATAGCAAAATTGTGTGTGCGCAGGTCAAAGATATAGGGTGGCCGCCCTACTGGAAGGTGAGAGGGGAGAGGTGCAGTTTGTGTGTGGCAGGGACCTAACTAGAGCGTTCGACTATCAGAGTGTGTGCTTGTGGGGGGGGGGGGGGAGGTAGAGACCTAACTAGAGAGGTAGAACGACTGATATATGTGTGGAGAAGGAGAGACCTAGCTATGTATCAAGGGAGATCGATCGACATCCATACATATGTTTAGGACAGAAATAAGGTTTGTAGAGAGACAGAGTTAGAGTGCCGGAGGGGTGGTGATGGAGTTGCTTCTCGAAGATGGTGGGAGAGCCCTACTAGACAAACGGAAGGTATGACTACAATATCAATAAGAGAGGGGATGTGTGTCTGTGTGTGCGCGTGCGTGTGAGAGACGGGTCGGGAGGCATGCATGGATGATGAGGGGGGAACAATATGTCTGTGGTAAGCACACCTAACTAGATAGGTAGATCAATCGTCGTGTGTCGGAGAAAGGCAGAGACATAACTAGTGAGGTAGATTGATTGGTGCGTGGGAAAAAAACAGTAATAGTCGACCTAGCAATATGTATAAAGGGAGATCGATCGGTATACATGCATGTGTTAGAGGCAAATAAGGTCCGGACTCCGGAAAGACGGATAGAGAGACAGGGATGCGCCTAGGAGGTCGTGCGAGAGGCCTACTATATAGAGAGGGGGATGAGTGTGTGAGTGTGAGATCGATGAAAAAAGGGACGAGAGTGTGCATGTGTGTGGGACCACATGAGAGATAGGGGGCATGGATGGTGAGAGGAGAAGAGGGAAAGTGTGTGTATGTGGTAGATAGACCTGGCTAGAGAGGTATATCGATTGGTGTTTGTTGAAAAGAAGGAGCCAGGGAGACCTATAGAGACCGTGGAAGAATGACAAAGAAAATTAATAAATGTGCGCAATGGAAAGAATGCCGAGGAAGGGGGAGGGCAAGAAGGGCGTGTGCATGCACAAGAGAAAGTTAGTGCTAGCTACAAAGAGAAGATGATTGTGTGGGTGTAAAAGACTAACAGAGATCATAATTCATTATAAAAGTGGATTCAGATATTTGAATAAGAGATCATAGTGTGTTTAAACCCATGCATGCATGAATATAATGGTGATACATATGGTGTGGTTATGAACATGTTATACTATAAACATATTGTTAGGGCATTTCCCGCCTTAGTGTTGTGGTGATGATGACAACTCACTTTGCGGTCTAATCGTGTGCCAAGTTTCTCAGGTATACTTTGTTTGATACAAGATGCTTAGGCATTCCCTCCCGACGGAAAAGAACGAAGATGATGTTTTCTACGTGTTTATTTCTTTCGTCGTAAGAAACCCATACTATTAAGAGGGATTCCTCATCGGAAGGTATTGGGTGAATCAATGCACGTACACTTTCCATTCCACCCACCATATATCCTTCCGCGAGGAGAAAACTCCCTAGCGGTTGTACAGCCGAGCCAAGCGATTGTACCGCTTGTCCGATACATCCGGTGCAACCATCGCCCCAGGGGTGATACCCCGGGGTTGCTGTTCTCAGGAGGTTTGCCAACGATTGTATCGCTGCCCCCGGGCGGTTGTAACACCTTTGGTTTGGCAAACCCTAAGGAATGTCTTCAAGCGGTTGTACCGGCTGATACGTCTCTGACTTATCTATAATTTATGAAGTATTCATGCCATGTTTACAAAAAATTTATATGGTTTGGTATGATTTGATTAGAAATAACCCAGTCTGACGTTGTTTTCAGCAAAACTAGCGTGGTGTCGTTTTTTGTGCAGAAATAAAAATTCTCGGAATGGGCTGAAAATTTATGGTGATTTCTTATGGACCAAAAGAGAACCCCGAAGCACAAGAGTTGGACCAGAAGAGTCCCGAGGCGACGACAAGCTAGGGGGGTGCGCCATACCCCCGGGAGGGTGCTCCTACCTTGTCGCTGCCTCGTGGACGCCCTTGACGTGAGACCGATGCCAAAAATTCCTATAAATACCAAAACCCCCATAAATAAACCTAGATTGGGAGTTCCGCCGCCGCAAGCCTTTGTAGCCACGAAAAATCAATCTAGGCCCTCTCCGGCACCCTGTCGGAGGGGGCCATCATCACCGGAGGCCATGGAGGAGGATCCTGTAGGGGGGCATCATTGCCATGGAGGCCAAGGACCAGATGGAGAACCTCTCCCCATCTAGGGGGAGGCCATGGAGGAGGATGTTGGAAATATGCCCCAGAGGCAATAATAAAATAGTTATTATTATATTTCCTTGTTCATGATAATTGTCTATTGTTCATATAATTGTATTAACCGGAGACCGTAATACATGTGTGAATACATAGACCACAACATGTCCCTAGTGAGCCTCTAGTTGACTAGCTTGCACTACAAAAAAAGACACATCCGTGACATTTTGGGCCGAACAAATTTTTTTCTGTCATACTTATGACACTTCTATGACGATAATTGTGACAAAACCCGGTATCATCATAGATGTGGTGGGCTCCTACTTCTATGACAAAAAATCATGACAGAAAATGGGCTTTTCATCCTGGGCGGGCCGGACACGCAGCTGCTTGACATTCTTTGGACCGTCCATGACGGAAAAAACCGTGGTAGAAGCGAGGGCGAGGAAAATATCGGGGTGTTCCCGATTACAGTGGATGGTCGGGGCCGAGCGATGCATGAAGGTTTGCGCGTTTCTCTCGCACACACACGCGCGTGGGTGTGAGGCATTGGGCTCTAACTGAACTGAGCGAGGCGTTCGCCTACTGAACCCGAGCGATTGCACTGCAGGCTACGTGTTACTAAACCCGAGCGATCGATCGATGGCTGTTAACTGAACCCGATCGAGCGATTCCTTCGCTACTGCTGCTAACTGAAGCCGATCGATGCTGCCTCTGGATGAACAGTGAGCGTTGCTGGGGGGATTTGGATGAATAGTTCCCGGTGGGGTTGGATGAATAGGACCCGTGGTGTTGCCTCTGGATGAACAGGATCCCGATCGATCAGGCCGGTTGGGGCTGGATGAACAGGACCCTGTGGAGGGCTGGATGAACATGACGACCCCGTGGAGGGCTAGTCGAACAATAGCCGGTGGAGGGCTGGATGAATAGTAGCCCGTGGAGGGGTGGTTGAACAGGAGCCCGTGGAGAGGGCTGGTTGAACAATAGGCGGTGGAGTAGCGCGCAGTGGAGGCTGGATGAATAGGAGCCCGTGGATGAACAGTCGCAGGTGGAGGCTGGAGGAGGTCGACGGTGGATGAACAGTAGCCCATGGAGGCTGGATGAGCTCGACGGTGGAGATGAGCAATACCCCTTGGAGTGCCGTTTTGCGGTACCACACCCCTCCCAATGAACAGGACCCCCGTTTCGACCGTAGCCCTCCAACACAAGTCCGTTTTCTCCATTTTGCAGTACGCCACACCCCTCCCGATCAACAGGACCCCGGTTCGACCGTAGGAGGTCCAACAGAAGTCTGTTTCCTCCGTTTTGCGGTACGCCAGACCCCTCCCGATGAACAGGATCCCGTTTCGACCGTGGCCGGATGAACACAAGGCTGTTTCCTCCATTCTGCGGTACGCCAGGCATCGTTTCCATCGGATGTTCCGTCCAAGCCCTCCCGATGAACACGACGACGCATTCCGTTCCGACCCAGCCGGTTGGCTCCCCATGAACACGACGATGACGCTGTTTCTCCATTTCGAACCAGCCATGTACGCGAGCCTTGGCCGTACGTATGCGCGAGTGGGCGTTCGAGACCCCACCCATATGTACGTACGTGGCCGTATTTTCTTTCTTGGACACTGGCCGCTGTACGTACGTGTACAAGCTACGTGCGCGCCTCTACTATGACACGTGCGCGCCTCTACATCGACCAGTATGTACGTACACGTTCGCGACCAGAATGACAACGCTACGCATGCTTCAACCAGGTGGGTCCCGATTGTCAGGCACTTCCTTGCATGCGAAGATGTAGCCGGTGGGTCCCAGCAGTTAGGGGGGTGAATCGTTTTTTTTGCCCGGACTCACTTCCTTGTGTGCGAAGATGTAGCTGGTGGGTCCCAACAGTCAGGGGGGAAACGTTTTTTTTCATGAAATACGGTTGCCCGTCCGGTGGGTCCCTACCGTCAGGTGGAGGAATCATTATTGTCCGCGTAATAAGGAGACACTTCCTTGCTGCGGCCGTGGATCCAGCTGTCAGCCTCTCCACGTACAGTACTCTTCCGATGGAAGTCGGTCGTTGACCACATTGACCATGCCGCGCCGAGAGCACCAAGGCGGTGGACAACGGCGAGGCCTAGGAATGGGACGACACGAAACCGGGGAAGACGCGACAGTGGATGCCCACACGGAGAGGAGTACGAGGGTTCACTGGTTTGGCTGCGGTGTGAGGCTGCCGTCGCCGCAGAATAACAGGGGGTGTGGGTGAGTAGAGGGATGGCCTGGCCAGCGGTGGGAGTAGTATGGGGCGGTGAGGCCTTCGCGGCATCGCAGCCGGCCACGGGAGGCAGGAGCACGCGGCACGACCGGCGCTGGTTTGGGCGGCTGGAGCAAGAAGACTAGAGGTTGAAGAAGCACTACGGCCGTTGGATGGACATCGTACGGTCACTGGAGCTAGAATCGTCCATATTGACTAAGTTGACAAAGCCCTCCGTCCCCGCCAACTTAGTTGGCCCATAAGTCAGCCTCCCACTATGGTGGGTCCCAGCTAGCAGGGAAGGGGGGGTATTCATTTTTTCGTGCGTAATAAGGAGGCACTTCCTTGCATGCGAAGATATAGCTGGTGGGTCCGACCTGTCAGCGGGGGGAACGTTTTTTTTTGCAAAATACAGAGGCCCTTCCGGTGGGTCCCAGCTGTCAGGTGGAGGAATCATTATTTTGCGCGTAATAAGGAGGCATTTCCTTGCGTGCGGCCGTGGACCCAGCTATCAGCCTCTCCACGCACAGTCTACTTCCGATGGTGTCGTTCGTTGACCATGTTAACCACTCCGTGCCGAGCGCATCCAAGGTGGTGGACGATGGCGAGGCCCCGGACAACAACGAGCCGGAGATGGGAAGACGCGGGAGTAGAGTCGCAGACGGAGAGGTGTATGGGGGTTAACTGATTCTTGTGCGGTGTGGTTCGGCAGTCGGTGGAGAAGAAGAGGAGGTGTGGAGGGGTGGAGGAATGACCTAGCCAACGATGGAGTAGGGCTTCACAGCGAAGCGTGCTAAGCAGAGTTGCTAGCAGCAGGAGGCGGGAGCAGGTGGTCCCGGCGGCGCTGGAGGAAGAAGACGAGAGATTGAAGATGGATGCCGGTCATTGGATGTAAATCCAATGGTAACGATGTCAGAATCATTTGTTGACTAAGTTGACAACGACTTGCGTTGGCTTTGACCTATTGGCCCATATTTCAGCTTCCAAAAATATGGCACGTATTCAACCCATTTTTTTTCCAGAATTTACAGTTTTTTTGCAGGTTAGAATTTACAGTCAATTTGATCTTTTTTTTGAATTACAGTCCATTAGGTGGGCTGGGTGAACAAATAATGTAGCATCCATGCGACCCATTTTTTTTCATAAAAAATTACAGGCCATTTGCACTTTCTCAAAATACACAATTTTGCTAGGCTGATTCTAATTATAATGTTGGGGTGGGCGCAGCAATGTTATCAAAAAATAAACAGGGGCTGAGAATTTTGTTATATATATATTTAAATAATAAGTGATTTATTATTACATTGGTCCTTAAATCTTACCAAGCTTTTGTACACAATCACCAGGATTTTCGTTGCCAAAAAAATCCAGGATTTTATTGTTAAGAAATTATTTTTATAAGTTAATAAGATGTGGGATATTGTTTTCTTACATACGTAAGTATCTGTTAAATATATGATGACAATAACAATAATATATAATACCATATAAAATAATTTAAATATATATAATACAGTTAGAAGAGAAACATAAGTTGGACTAGGCGTTCCTATTCTTATATAGAAAAATAGAACAGACCTCTGCGTTTTCTTCAAAAAAACACATAAATTGGGCTACCGATGTTTTAGGAAAAATAAAACCTCGGATGGGAGGTCCATATGCCGGTCGATACGTGACGGCCCTCAAGAAAATACAAACCGGCATGTCGTGGGCTGCGCATGTTAAAAAAGAAAGCCTAGACGGGGCAACCCAAAACTCAGCTGATACTTGCTGCCCGAGTGATAATAAATGATACCTGCCAGCTCCCCGACTTCGTTGTGAATTTATCTCCTATAGTAACTACGCTGAAGCACCCAAAAAAATGTAACTATGTTGGCAAATCCGTGGGCCCCAACGTCAGTATAGCATTAGGAGGAAGTATTTTTTTTGATGAGACACTTGCTTGTGTACGACCATAGACCTGGTGGGTCCCGACTGTCCGCCTCTCCACGTACAGTTCTCTCCAAATTCCTCTCGTTTGTTCAACATGTTCACAACAGAGACAATGGCGTCGCGGCGAGCACACAAAGGCACAGGAGGAGATCTGACCACCTGAGGAAGTGCCTTATTAGTAACGAAACAATTGAACTAGCCTAGTGGCCAAGTGACACTACCCGACAGCTGTTCCGCCCGGGTTCGATTCCACCTGTGCAGGGAAAATATCTCCATTTTTTGCCTCTTCCTTTATTGACATATGGGTCCCCATTGTCATCTACTTACACCATGTCCAACACTTGCCAAAAATTCGTCCCTCGTTTTCTCTATTTTTCGCACACTCGACATTGTGTGGGCATTTTGAAAATAACATATCTTTTTGACTGTGCATCATATGAAGATGTGCTATGTATGAATGTTGATCAGCATGATGTTAACTGGCTGGTAGTTCCAGTTTCGACCATGAATGAAACTTCCAACATGATGTTAACACTGTTTGAAAAGGTTGTGTTAATATAAATGCTCTACCTCTGAAAGTTGCAGTTTCTTATCTGAAACTGAACTTGCAGTTTCTTATGTAAAACTGAAACTTGCAGTTTCTCCTCTGAGAATCACATTGTCTGCACTTTTATACTCCTATGAAACTACATTTTTTTTAAGTGCTAAAAATAGATCTCTAGAATTCATAAAATACTTCATATGCTCAATACTGCAAATCTGAAATTAAAAAGACATTCATATCTGAAAGTATTCTCAAAATACACAACACAAAACACAATTCAGAACCTGCAAATACTGACAACCCTAAGCTCCTCCTGACAATTCACAACCTGCCCGACTATTGGGCTGGGGGGGCAGTCCCTCCTATTCCTCGGCGGCAGACAGCCGCCCCGTGAGACAATGTGACCGACGAGGGAGAGGATGGCGGGGAAGCATCATCGGGCCACCTTCTTTTCTCCTCTTGCAGTTGGCTTCGGTCAACGAAGACTCCACCGACTCGCTCTGGCATGACACCCTCACAAACGACACACTATAGATGCTCGATCCTTCAATCTCTGGTGGATGCTACATCTGGGATCGATACTCCCACCACCGCACCCTCAGATCGGATTTGGTGAATCATTTTGCTCCATGGCCCAGAGGAGCAGCTCTATGTACTCCCGCTCGACTCCCTCCGGGAGTATCGCCGCCTTTCGCTTTGTTGCAGATATTTGGCCATGGATGTCGCCGTCGCAGCTAGTTGGTCCTTGTTGTCAAACCAAGACTGTATCTCCAACATCCTAGCTAGCTTCACAAGCTTGCCGTCTGCGATCCTCATGTATCGATTGTACTCCTCCATCGATCTACTTCTCCGCAGCACCTTCACTCGCTGGCGGTGGTTTTTGAATGGAAGAGGAGAGGAGCAATACTGGTTTTGGATTAGAACGGGAGAGGAGCGACGCTGGTTTTGGATTGGAACAGGAGAGGAGGGGCGGTGGTTTTGAAATGGAAGAGGAGAGGAGCGGCGCTGGATTTAGATTGGAACAGGAGATGAGCGGCGATGGTTTAAGAGGAGAAGAGCGGAAGAGCGGCGCTGGTCTTGGAAGTATTTTTTTGTTTTGCGTATTTTGGGTCAAAGTTTGACCACGTACTGTATTTGACAAGCAAAATGTGAATGCATGTCACCAAAAATTGTATCGTTTGGTTCATATCTGAATGTACTTTCAAATTATATTATTTTTGCAACGTATAACATGTATTTTATTTGTGAAAATCATGGTCAATTATGACACAGAATAAAAGGGAGACTAGTTAATGTGGGGTCGCTTTCTTAATTGAAGGGTAAATTGATTTTGATTTTGATCCAGTCACAGCGCGCCGGCCCTCTCGTCCAATCCTAAATCGCTGCCGCACGCTCCTCTCCCTCTTCTCCATTGCAAAACCACCTCCTCTCCTCTCCATCATCTCCATTCAAAAACCACCGTCCCGCCTCTCCCTCTTCTCCATTGCAAAACCACCTCCTCTCCTCTCCATCATCTCCATTCCAAAACCACCGTGTCGCCTCTCCCTCTTCTCCATTGCAAAACCACCTCCTCTCCTCTCCATCATCTCCATTCCAAAACCACCATATCGCCTCTCCCTCTTCTCTATTGCAAGACCATCATCTCTCCTCCCATCTTCCAAAGCTAGCACCGGACCACTCAGAAGGGCATCTATGGAGAGGATGCAGCAGCGAATCAGGCAGATCACCGGCGGCGACCAGGTAAAGTTAGCCAGGTTGAAGGAGATCCTTACTTGGTTTGACAATGAGTGGGAGATTTCAAGCACGGTGATGGCCATGTGGCAATGTATGCGAAAGAGTGAGACGACGGTGATGAGGGCGATGATGTACATGTACTCCTCAGCGGCAGTCACGCCCCAGTCCTTCGAGTTCATCGAGTATCTCCTCTGGGCGATGGAGCAGACAGATTCGCCCAAGGCAAAAGTCAGGCGGAGGTGGCGGGCGTACAGGTCGAAGGACGAGCACCCAGAGGATAACGAATCGATCGAGTACGGTGTGCCGTTCGTGAGGGTGCAGAGCCAGCCGGAGCCACAGGAGTATTCATTCTCCCACCACAAGAGGAGGCCGGATGGCGTGATGTCGCTTCCCCGCCATTCTCCACGGTTCCCTCGATGCTCGCCTCGTTTCAACGGCGGCGGTAGGGTTTAAGGTAAGCTTCGCACTAACCTAATCTTCCACCTGCTCATGCTTACAATCAGTGTGACAGCTAATGAAAATCATGCTTAGAATTAGTCTCCGAGTACTACGCCAATCACCCTAAAATAGCTCTGGAACTTTGGGTCAAAGTTGTGACACTGTGTACAAATAAAGAAAAATAGACTGGTGCTTCTTTCATAAAAGAGTACTCCCTAGAAAACTGCCAATATAAGCTACTAGTATTTGGCTAGAGGATTTGCTGCCGAGAAAGATCCATCCATAGAGAGCGCCACACATCCCATGGGTGGTGGTGGATGCCAATGCGTGCATGGAGCATGGTTGGTGTCGGTAATTTTTACTTGGCACACCTCACACTCTGCATATATGTCGGTTCCATCCGTACATTTGTGCAGTTCCACCAAAATGCAGCTGAATAACCCTGTTTGCACAGATAATGAAAAAACGTGATTACATTATAGTGGCACTAGTTGATGAAACACACAAAATAAATAGAAGAAAATATTGCGATAGTATCATAGTATGCCATGCTGCGAGGGCGAGATGGGCCGTACGACGCCTCGTACGGTACGCCTCATACTGGAAATCGTCCCAAGTCTCCCCGATACACCTTCTGCCAGTGATGAACATCAGTGTACAACAGTAGTACAAGGAGGGGCCTTGAGACATTCAAATCTCTATTTGTGTGCAGATCAACTAAAATTAAGCACCCCAGTTTGCAGAAACGCTTAAACATTAACAATGGGACTAGTTGATGAAACATACATTAACAAAGATAAGCACTTTCTTTATCTACATTGGAAATGAAATGATAGAGAGGACACTCGCTCTATTTTAACTGTATTATTACTTCATTTTATCAGTGACACTAGGGTCGAGTAGGTGGCAAACGAGGTGTACCGTGCGTCGCAAGGATGAAGGTCGGGGGTGCTTAGACTGGGATGCTGAAGCTGGCTCTTTCAGTCCCTATCTCCCCCTGATGTTTCTATGGTAGCATTTTGGGTTGTAATCCAAACTTGGTTGAGCTGGTGCTGCGTCTCCCTACCTGCCTAGCTTATGTGGCGAACTTGTCTCCTGCTAGTACTCAGTCCGTTTTAGTAGTAGTTGCATAACTGCCCATTTACACTGAGATGTTGTCGGATAATGGTTCTCTATGGTTGGATTTGTTTAATGAAATCGGAGGGAGCCCTCGATATATAAAAAAAATAGTGGCACTAGAGGTGCCAAAACATTGCCTCAAATTAATAGTGCCACTAGATTAAGGTGCAAAATAATAACATTACTGCTTTATCATGGCAGTGCCAAAACAGTAGCACAAGAGCAGGATCAACATGCAGGATCTTTGGCAAACGGTCAAACCAAAAAGGAACATACCTCGTGAGTGGGAACCATATCTGCAGTCAACGCCATCATAGAAGGGATGACACCAGTCACCAACATGGATGATTCAATTCATGGGACCTTTTGGTGCAGTTCACCTAAAATGAAGCAATGTCCCATGAGCTAGCAACTTCTTCTTTTTTTTAAGAAAAGGGCTCCAGCCCCGGTTCCATTTCCATCAGAAAACAAAACCCAAGAGCTTCTTCTTCATTAGTTGCAATAAAATTGAGCAACATCAAGGTTGGTCGTGAAGCTCCTGGAATGTTCAACAATAATTTGGATATCATTTGTGTAGTTCAACTAAGATCAAGCGTGAAATACATATCTCTGTTTGCACAAAAAAGGTGGAAAGGAGGGTGACTAAAAAGTGATGAAACATGCATCAAATGAAAAGAAGCATGTTCCTTATCTGAATGGCAATCGTACAAGGACAGTAGCAATTTCTAAGGCTGGCCATAGTGGGAGTAACATAACCGGTAACATGCACTTGGGACTAGCAAACATGCTTATGTGGCACACAATTAAAGAAGAGAGAGGAGGTTAGAGTAACATAGGTAGATATCGTATCATGTTAAATGCTATGCTACTTTGAGTCATGCATGCCAATAAATATAACCACCTGTGATACTACTTTACGATACTATGCACTATGAAGGTAGTATCATAGACTAGTATCATATGCATGATACTAGTATATGATACTCCCCACTATGACTAGCCTAAAGCAGCAGCATTGCTAGATATTAGTGTGGGCATTAGGATTAACTATGACAACCCTTAAATACGACATTACTTTAATGGTGCCATTGCTTCATTTTACCAGCAACATTACATTAACAGCTGCTACAGAGTCGGTATTTTGGCACGGGAAAGTAGGCGGACCAGGACAGTTGCATCTTTAACGAAAAGAAGCAACTTATCTTAATGGGAAATTTAGCAGGACATGAAAAAAGTGCCGTTGATTCATATTACTGGAGGCATTACATTGAAAACAACATTGGTTTAACGTGTCCTTACTTTTAACAGTGCGACTGCTACATTTTACCAGTGGCATTACATAAGAGGGGCTCAGGGCAACAAACATCAGAAGAGGATATCTGCGTTGGTCCCATTTTTGTTCGGTATAGCCACCTTATACTGTGTGAGGCTAGCAAATCTAGTGCTGGACTTACTCTGTTGACTTGTCCCCCAGTCCCCACTTTCTTTCCTTTTCCAACCAATAGACCGGGTTTATATTGAGTTTGTACTGCGTTCCCTTTATTTCCCTATTAGACCTAGAGACCAGTTGGATAGCCAGTCCGCTACTTTTCGCCCCCATTATTTCCTCTTTTGACCAAGTCCTAGATTCAGGTAACAAATCTTCCCCCACCCCACCCCCTTTCTTCCTTGTTTGAACGAAGTAGTACTAGATTCGAGTGCATGAACTAGTTTTACCTCTTAACAGTAAAAAATTAGGTGGTTTTCGAACAGCCGATCGATCCTATCTACAAGGGGGCCTGAGAAATAGTAAAAGATACAAATGCAGCGACGTCAGGAGCTCGGGAAGTAGAGCAAGGCCAGATCTGAGGGTCACCGTGATGTTGCTAGGTGGGCGACGGGAGGCCGGATCTGCCCACACTACAACAGTGAGGAAGAAGGGGTGGGTGGCCCTCCCTCGCCAGTGATGCTTGGGAGAGAACGACAAGGCACACTGATCGGGACGCGCCGGCACTGGGTAAGAGCCGTCACCAAGGATGACCACGTGAACATTGCACCTTCTCACCTTCCCCGGCGGAGAGGATCCGACTGGATCTGTGACTGCGTGAACGAAGTAGTACTAGATTCGAGTGCATGAACTAGTTTTACCTCTTAACAATAAAAAATTAGGTGGTTTTCAAACAGCGGATCGATCCTATCTACAAGGGGGCCTGAGAAATAGTAAAAGATACAAATGCAGTGACGTCAGGATCTCGGGAAGTAGAACAAGGCCAGTTTCGAATGAAGTTATACCTGAGGGTCGCCGTGATGTTGCTAGGTGGGCGACGGGAGGCCGGATCTGCCCACACTACAGCAGTGAGGAAGAAGGGGTGGGTGGCCCTTCCTCGCCAGCGATGCTTGGGAGAGAACGGCAAGGCACACTGATCGGGACGCATCGACACTGGGTAAGAGCCGTCACCGAGGACGACCGCATGAACATTGCACCTTCTCACCTTCCCCGATGGAGAGGATCCGACTGGATCTGTGACCAGCGGTGAGCAGAGAGAGAGAGAGAGAGAGAGAGAGAGAGAGAGAGAGAGAGAGAGAGAGAGAGTGGCCACCACTGTCGTGTTTAGATCTAGAGAGGACGAGACAGTGTGAAGAGAGCAACACTAGCAAGCAAGCACGGAGGCTCCTGCCTATATAATGGAGGACTAGTTTTCTTTTGTCTACCGGAGCCGGCTTGACCTCGTCAATGACTGTCAAGAAGTCTTCATGCACGTGCCCCGGAGGCGCAGTTGTCGTCATTTTGATCTGAAGCACCGGATTATAACATATAACACAAAAAAATGCCACATGACAAGAAATCATAACCTCACTGCCCAAAGGAGATAAGATGAATCCCGACGGACAAACTAGACGAGGATCAAAGCTCAAATTAAAGATAAACTCATAGAAAAGGGGTCCGTCGATAGATGTCCTAATTAACATAGCCGGCTTGACCTAGATGGCAGCCGAGTAGTCTTCATGCATGTGCCCCCAATGACTAGCCCAACTCAGTTGTCGTTGTTTAGCCCTCGTAGTGATCCGAAGCACACGACACCTAATTTTGCGAGATGACAAGAAACGTTTTTTCAGATTTCTCACCAGAACTACAACCCTATACAACACAGCCTGTACGATATGTAGACGATAGCCAATCCAGGCGTGTCTACTGGAGTCTGGCCACATGCATGGATGAACTAATCTTCCGTGTCTTGCAGGGATCGTCTAGGTACCAACGTATGTACTCCTACAACACTTCTCTAGTACTATCGCTCGTCTCTCTCTTCTATTAACTCACCCGACTTGCGGGGCCAGGGAGTGTGCCTATGGTCGATTCTCAATTGCGGTCCCACATGTGTGTGCAAACGCAATATGACACGCGTTCCATTCGGAGAGCGGCATGACCGACCGACCGTCTGGGGTGCGACACGAATGCGACGGGCGTGCTGTATACTCCGTACATGTGTACCGTCATTTTTTGAGGCTTTGCTCCATGGAGCAATCCATGGATAAAAAATTAGTATACTGTACTATTTAAAAGTCGAGGGCGGGGCTTTTCCTGCGCAGTAGGCGGGGCAGTTCCCCCTAGTTGGTTCGACAGAGACGCGAGAAGATGAGGGAGTAGGCTGCTGCAAACGTAGGGCCATGTGATTTGACAGCGAGTTACTGCTGGACAGGTGGGGCCCCGTGATTTGACTTGCCATTATCATTTTAACTACGGCGCTACGACCGGTGTGAGTCTCCCGATTCCTGACCACCTCCATACAGGTGCCTCTCCCAATGCTCCACCATGTAGAGGCTGTCTCTTGCATGAGAGCCCACTTCTCCACTTTTTCCTTGCCTCTTTCCTCTACATATGCAAAAATGCCATGTAAAGCGGGCTTATAGCCCACTGTTGTACTTACTTGCTCCTACAGGTGCTAAGCTTGCCACATAGGCATAAAGTATGATGTGGCAAGTTAATTAAGAAGAGAGAGACTAGTTTGGTGACCCAAGGAAGAAACAGTGCTAAGCACGTGTACCTAGGTGAAAAGACAATTTTGAGTCTATAGTTAATTAAATGAAGCAAACTTAGCAACAAAAACTAAGCACCTATGCATTGGGGACTTGATTACTAAGCCATTTAATGCCCTTAGCACCTCATCTAAGCACCATTTCATTGAAAGAGGTCACTCCTTGGCAAATGCAATAAATACTACGAAGAAAGAGATAGAGAGAAGTAAAAAAAACTCTTATAGCCAACCTTATAGCTAACCTTGTTGTAGTATGAGTGATAAGTGATGACTATGTATGACATGCCAACATCAGATAGCCTAACGCACTGTGTTAAATCTCCAAGGGCGCGACCACGCGAGTGAGGCGACGGTCATGGTAGGCGTGACCATGATATGGGCTGCTGCCAGCCCTTGGATCTGAGATCAAACGGTCGCATGCTAAGTTGCTGAAAATTTGGAGAATAACCCTCCAGGATAGGATATACACCCATAGGTCTAGAATCATGCCATGAAACTGTTCAATCTCAGATCCAAGGGCTCTCGGAAGCCCGTATCATGGGAGAATGGAAAGCTTCGTATCACCTGTAATTTTCCCGATGCTTGACATTACATCGAAAGCCATTTAATTGGGCATCAAGTAGACATTTATCCAGCAAGCAAGCCACTACCCTGCCGTTCGCGCACCCCACTCAACATTTTTACAATCGAAAAACCACTGGCAGTTTGCTCCTACTCGTCCCCGGACGTCCTTTAAGATTACGACAGTTCGCTCCTAGTCGTCCCGTCCTTTCACATTACGGCAGTTCCACTAATCCTAACCCTCCTCCCAAATCCATGGCGTCCCAAATCTCCATGATTGGCGGTGAGTACAAGGTTAGAACCATCACCGGCGATGAGTTCGACATCATCTACACCCGTTCTTTTGCGATGGTGAAAGGTTTCCTTGCTCGCTTCAGATGCATGTTCGAAAACTCAAATGATGAGTGGGTCGCTGGGCTAGATGTTGAGTACACCACAGTCCTGGGACAAGAGAAGGATCTAAAGGAGGAAGAGAAGAAGAAGCTCGCCGTAATCCAGGTTTGCGTGCATGACTTATGCTTGGTTTACCACATATGCCATGTCGGCATTGAGTGCGAGGAATTTAAGAAATTCCTCAAGGGCAGCCTAGTCAAATTCGTTACTATAGACTTCATGGACGACAAAAGATTCCTGGGTCGGATAGGCCTCGTTGTAGGCAACCCCTTCGACCTCTAGAAGAATCGGCTGCTGCCCTCCCGTGGTCAGCCTTCAATGCCGACCCTGGCAGGAGCCATGGTTCATCCTTCGTACGGTAAACTGGAGAAACCTCGGCACACGTTTCATCGTCATGCATGACAGTGGAATGTACTAGATATAAACCACATCCAGTACGCTACAATGGATGGCTACCTTTGTTTCAATATCTACAAGGGTTGGATGAAGAGCAAGATCCAAGTGTGTGGTTCAAGCAAAGAAGTATCGGCCAAGAGGAAGAGGGACAAGGACGAAGTTGAGGACGTGGACAAGGACTCAGAGTAAGGTGGTAGTGTCGTTGCTCATGGTGGTTCTAATGCAGTGTCTATCGGATTAGTTGCTTAGTTTGGTTTCAGGTGTGCTTAGTTTAATTTGAGGGGTGTGTTGTGCTGAGCCCCCAACAGAACTATGTTATGTTTCTTCTCGTTATATTTCTTACATTTCATCTTTTAGTTGGTATAGTACTACCACTCATTTCTTCACATTATATACATACAATATATATGGCCAACATCATATAGCCAGCAGTTTAGTTGTCAAAGAATTTCAGGGTGCTTAGTTTTGTCAAAGAATTCCAGGGTGCTTAGTTTTATTTGAGGGGTGTGTTGTGCTGAACACCATTAACTTATCATTGTGAGAATTGGCTTATTTTTGTCATGTAACATGGTCAACAGGTTTGCCGTGAAAATAACAATGTCTAATGGAATTTTTGAGCAAACATCTAACTTAGCGATGACATTTTTTAGATATCTAATTGCATTTTTGAGCAGGCATCTCGCGGATCGATGGCATTTTTTGAGTAGTTGTAACTTCTAATGGCAAAACTGAGTAGTGATACAGAACTAGTGGCATAAATAATAAGAACCCAAGAATTAAATAGGTATGCTAATTTCTTTATTTCTTTAATAGTACTATATGCATAATTTGGCGATGAGCGCTCTTTATATGTACCACCTTTTCCCTTTAATTTCATCTTGTTAGTTTTTCTCCATGGTGCAATCCATCGATACTACTACTGTACAAATGTATACATTTTTTAAAAGGCTAGAGGGCGGGGCAGTCTAGCTTGGTCGTTTTCACGAGAGTCGAGGGCCTTTGTGATTTGACGGCTCATTACTACTGGAAGGCGGGGCCTTGTGATTTAACTGCTCGTATAAATGTGCCGACGACCTGAGGAGCAGTAAAGAACCATGCGACATACTCAGGTTTTCCACTGGAGTAGTACTACGATGGAGGAGCATGAATCACGGCAGCCCATTGCCATATGGCGATAAAAAAGGATCTAATTTGCTAGTCATCTCATTGTTAGCATTGTTCTATTCATGTCTCGCAGAGAACGTGACACGTGCAGCGAAACACCCAAAGAAAAAGAAGAAACACAGGAGCAAAAGAAGAAGGAAGATTATGACCCAAAATGATCTAATTCTCCGCGGAGTCGTAACTGCTTCTTCATCGCCTCCACGACCTCCATCTCCTTGCGCGTCTCCTCCGCCATCTTCTTCATTCTCTCCATGACATGGGATTGCTTGACGCGAGCCTTCATCATCTATTCCATGGCCGCATTACGTACCTTGACAGCAGCCGGGTGCTCGATGTAGAGCTTCGCCAACTCCTCCTTCTGTTCGATGACGAGGGCCTGCAGCATCTTCATCAAGGAACTACTACTCTCATGAACTTCTTCCAGCCGGCGTTCTTCTCCTTTAGCAGGTCGAGCTCGTGGCAGAGCTTCACCTTGTCCTCCTGAAGTTGCAGGATTTCGCCGGTCGCCTTCTTCTCCGAGGCAATGCTCTTCTTCACATCATCACCAGGCCGGCGGTCAACTCCCCCTGCTTATTGAGCTCAGCGGGCATGTCATCAAGGCTCTCCTTTAGCAGCTCCACCAAGACGTGGATGAAGTCCTTCTACTTATTGAGGTGCTTATTGAGATGATCGGGCATGCCATCAAGGGATAACGACTCTAGCGCCGCCAGCTCGGCATGTTCGCCTCCGTAGCTAAGGTGCTCCTGGGAGCCATCGCCTACCCGTGAGAGATCTTTCGAGGTATCTGCATGGCGGCGAGCCCTCTCTTTTTTCTGCACCTTGGTTGCCGCTCCCTTGTTACGAGTAGTTCTCAACCTAGAGCTCTGCGCACCGGCCATGGCAAGGACGGACGAAGAAGAAGCACTTATGAGGAGGAAAGGTAGAGTAATTTTCGGTTATGTAGTTCCCCTTTTTATAACCTAAGTATTAGCACCAGTACTAATACCTGTATAGTGGGAACACGTTCAGGTTTGGTACGTACTGGTAGGTGTGAGCAGGCTTGCACTTAATTGTAGCACTAGTACTTTCGAATGTGATGGGAACAAGGTAAAGATAAATTGATGGTTTTGGTTTCGAGGCCAGAAACGGCTCCCGATGAGTTTAGTGGAACATAAATTTCAAGTAGACTACACTGCTCAGATGCATAAATATTATGTTACTGTCAAAAATTGGCACAAAATACGAAGGAGACCAATGGAAGTACTACTAGCAACCCATGATTTAACTACTCGCATGCGCGCAATGGAGTAGTAATGTCTTTCTTCCGCCCTCGCGTCCACTCAATTTGCATGCGCTGTATTAATTGACCATCAATGAAGTGAAAGACTTTACACGCGTCAAATTATCACATGGGGTGGATCTTGGTACAAAATTGCGTCCGCCCGTGTATCTGCGTGTGCGTGTGAGGGAATGAGTGTGTGCGTGGCGTGCATGCATATGTTTGCTTCATGCATGTACTGCCAGTGTGGCTCAGGGAGGACGAGTACATTCTTCTGGAACCAGCATCACGTCACTGTGATCAATCCACACAAGGATGTCGCGACAACGCCTCCACATGTGCTACATGGCTTCATGAACTGTAAGAGAGACACTGTGTAGCGTGCCATTGGAATTCTAATTTACGTGTTTTGCACATACTCGAAGTACTAGTAAGGTACACGTGCATTGCACGCGTCAGATTTTGCAACCAATTACGAATAAATACCACACTATAGCATGTAAGCTCTGAGTCATATATGCCTGATGTAGACCTTCGTTTAATTCTTATAGTTCATCTCATTTAAAATCAACCAATTATGAATAAATACCACACTATAGCATGTAAGCTCTGAGTCATATATGCCTGATGTAGACCTTCGTTTAATTCTTATAGTTCATCTCATTTAAAATCAATTAGTTTTTATAAAAAACCTAGGGCCTCTTTGATTCGTAGGATTTCCAAAATGCGGGAATAGGCAAAACATGGGATTAGAGTGGAATGCCGTCTTGAATCCTACAGGATTGTACGAGTGTTTGATTGTGCATAGAAAATTGCAAAATTATTTCAAAGAGGTTTGAGTGGATGGGATGTTTCCTATGAAATCTAGTGCAAATGAATCATATGGAAAAATTCCTATGGTTTACAATCCTACGAGTCAAACAACCAAGATAGGAAAAATCCCTAAGGATTAGAATCCTCCAAAATTCCTTTGAGAATCCTTTGAATCAAAGAAGCCCTTAATCTATTTTATGATTCATGGAATTGTGCGTTGTAAAGCATAAAGTAAAAACAAATAATGGTAATTCAACTAGAAAAAAAGTTTCGGCAGTTATGACGGAAGATTCTAGAACAAAGGAGAACCACTATTGTTTTGAGGTTTGTGCATTATGCTTAAGTTCAACCATGGAGTCTGCTAGATTGTACATGTGGCAAAATCCGGTGGGGGGCCAGAAGATGGTGCGAGGGGCCGAGTGGAGGGAGACTACTAAGGAGTGCACAACTGTGAGATCGATATTTAGAGAGAGGGGGCGAGAACGTGCACTGTTGCGCAGTGGTGGAGCCATGAAAAATGTCCCATGATCTAGGGGGCCAAGCATTGCTAATCCTTTACGAGGAGGGCCAATTCATCAACTTAAACCATTTTTACCAGCAATTGTCTAATGATCACATTCATATTAGCCTCGATATATAGTGATGTTAGGGGGGGGGCAGGGCCCTTGCTGCCCCTGTCTTCGCCATTGTGCGCGCGTCTGAGATATGAAGCGGAAGGCATGGATGATGAGAGGGGGACGTTGGATATATAATTAATGTGGGTGTATTAGCTATATATGTAATCCTATATAGAGAGGTACAGATTGATCGATGTGGACGTGGGAAAGAGGGTGAGACCTCACTAGATATATAGATTGATCGGTTTATGTGGAAAACTATGAAAGACCTAGCTACACACACACACACACACACACACACATAGAGGAACATCGATCGTTGCGCATGCATGTGAGAGATAAAGAATGCCCGATATGATGGAGAGGGGGATGTGTGTGTGTGCCTTCATGGGAGACCGACCTAAAGAAAAAGATTGCATGTGTGCGATGGATAATGCCGACTAGTAGTGTGTGTGCATGCATGCACGAGAGAAAGTTAGTGATACAATTATAAAGAGAAGACGACTTTTGGGTGTAAAAGACTAGGTGAGGTCATAATCAATGTAAAGTTGAATTCAAATATTTGAATAAGAGATCATGGTGTTTCAAACCCATGCATGCATGAATATAACGGAGATCTGCGCGGTGTGGTTTGGAAATGAGCATGTTGTAATGTATACACATTGAACAAGGTCAGACTGGTTTGAATTTGAGATACCGATGGTAGACATCGTTTGGCCACATTGCATCCATGCATGGACACACTATTCTAATTGGAGATGATGGGTGGCTTTCGCATCACATATCTATATCTATACCCCTATATATATCATATTTTATATTTTTTATATAATGTGCGGATAACTTTAACTTTGAAAGATGGTCGTTGGATGAGGCTAATCCGATGGTGCAGAGCTGGCAAATTTGAGCACTACTGGCTGTTGGATATCATATAGATTCCACCAGATTTTGCCACATGTACAATCTAAAAGACTCTATGGTTGAACTTAAGCATAATGCACAAACATCAAAACACAATCACTTCTTGTTTGTTCTAGAATCTTCCATATCAGAATTGCCCAAATGTTTTTCTACATGATTTGTTTTTACTTTATGCCTTACAACGCACAATTCCATGAATCTTAAAATAGATTAGCTTTCTTATAAAAACTAGATGATTTTGAATGAAATGAACTACAAGAATTAAACGAACATCTACATCATGCATATATGACTCAAAGCTTACATGCTATAATGTGGTATTTATTCATAATTTGGTTGCCAAATCTCATGCGTGCAATGCATGTGTACCTTACTAGTCTAAATGGTGTTTGTGTGTGTGTTGTGCGTGTTAAACACATTGTATGTAGTATATCATACTAGTCTAAATTGTCTTTTTTTGGGTACACGTTAAGCTTGTTCTCCCGAGATTTCAAGCCGCGCCTTGTTATGCTGAAATTTCAAGCTAGCGTCTTTGTCTATCGTGCTGCGAAAGTCCCGCCTCTTCAACCCGCGCCTTGTTACCCCGAAATATTTAAGATATATCCTTGTCTCGTTGTGCTCCGACAACTCCCTCCATCTCAACCCGCGCCTTGCTATTCCAAAATTGCAACGCGCGCGAAAACCCCCACCTCCTGTGAAATCCCGACACACGAAATGCCCATGATACCCCTGAACCGAAAGAACCGCCTCAAATCGGTGGGGGTACTTTCGTAACTTACCCCACATTTCATACAAGCGCGTCCCTAAGCCATGGTTCCCCACTCCCATCCGATCCGCACACCAATTCGTACACCGAGGCAGCGAAAACCCGCGAAGCCCCACACCCTCCTCCGTCTGCCACCCAGCCGAAGCCTCTTCCCCGACGATGTCATCCACAGAAACACCTCGACGTCCCTCATCCACCGTACTGGATGAGGATCCGTCGTTGATCTGGCCACCCCGTCCTCCACCTCCAAGGAGCTGCCCGATGTTCCGCTCGTCTTTCGCGCCACCTGCATTCCCACACTGTCGTCTTCACCTGCACCACCGGAAGAGCACCATCATCACCATTTTCTCGGATGAAGCTGCGGCCCAATCGGCGCCACCAAAGAGGTTATACACTAATCGCCGCATGTTCTTCTTGATTTGATCTCACGGTGCTGCCGGCGCTCGGTCCCGAGCCGACACAGCACGGCTCCATCCACGGCAGCATTGCCGGCCACTTCCTCCACGACGTCGCTCCCTCAGTGGCGACATCCACATCAATAGGAGCTGCTACTTTAGCTCCCGCTCACACTGCTGCTCTACTCTTGCTCTCGGTCCCTTGCCTGGTCTGCTCTAGCTCCTGCTCGCGCTGCTGCTCTCGCTCTTTCTCTTGCTTGCGATGCTGCTCCGATTTAGCTACAGTTAAGTCGACTGAATCGACTTTTGGGTCAGTCGATTTTCAGGGGGTGGGGGTGGGGGGGGGGGGGGGCTCGCCGGAGTTAAGGAAGAACCAACCGCAGCGGGGAGGGGGGCTCACTGAGGGAGTCCTGGATTAAGGGGTCCTCGGACAGCCGGACTATATGCATATGCCGGACTGTTGGACTATGAATATACATGATAGAAGACTTTGTCCCGTGTCCGGATGGGACTCTCCTTTGCGTGGAAGGCAAGCTTGGCGGTTAGGATATGAAGATTCCTTTCTCTGTAACCAACTCTGTGTAACCCTAGCCCCCTCCAGTGTATATAAACCGGAGGGTTTAGTCCGTAGGAGAACAACAATCATAATCATAGGCTAGCTCCTAGGGTTTAGCCTCTATGATCTCGTGGTAGATCAACTCTTGTAATACTCATATCATTAAGATCAATCAAGCAGGAAGTAGGGTATTACCTCCATCGAGAGGACCTGAACCTGGGTAAACATTGTGTCCCCCGCCTCCTGTTACCATTAGCCTTAGACGCACAGTTCGGGACCCCCTACCCGAGATCCGCCGGTTTTGACACCGACATTGGTGCTTCAATTGAGAGTTCCACTGTGTCATCACCATAAGGCTTGATGGCTCCTTCAATCATCTACAACAATGTAGTCCATGATGAAGTTTTTTCCCCCGAACAGATTTTCATATTCGGTGGCTTCACACTGCGGGCCAACTCATTTGGCCATATGGAGCAGATCGACAGCTACACCCCTGGCCATCAGGTCAGGTTTGGAAGCTTGAACTATACCGCCGACATCCACGGGGACTTGATCTTTGACGGATTCGATCCCATGATGGCCATGCCCCGCCGCCACGATGAACATGACCTAAATCTGTCATTGGACTGTGTGCAGGAGATAGCGCCTATAATGACTCTGGCCCTAGATCCAGAATAGAGCATGCCATCCAAGGACGGGAAGCTCAACCTGACCATGGAGGCCGCAGACTCAGTGGCGTTAGAGCCGAACACAGATCTGACCTCCAACGAGGCCTCTGTCATCGGAACCTCGGACTCTTCTCCAGCCATAGGCTCCGAACCGCGTGTATCCGCACCCATCGAATCTGACCGGGTACCGATCTTAGAGTTCAGCTCCGCGGACATCTTCCAACACTCACCCCTAGGCAACATGTTAAACTCATTAAAGTCTCTATCCTTGTCAGGAGATCTTGGCCGAACTATGTCCAACTTGAATGGGAAGCGGACAGCGAAGAACTTCGTTACTCACCCACCACCCACTTGATAGCCACTGTCGATGATTTGACCGACATGCTTGATTTTAACTCTAAAGACATCGACGGTATGGACGATGATGCTAGAGAGGAATAGGAACCACCGCCCACAGGGCGCTGGACAGCCACCTCTTCATACGACATATACATGGTGGATACACCCAAAGAAGACAATGGCGATGACAAAAAGGACCCAGTTGAGGATTAAACCCCTGGAAAGCAGCCAAAGCACCGATGACAGTGGTGCCGCTGGAAACCACGCCATGGTAAAAAGAGCGACACCGGCACAAGAGGGAATAACACCCCAAACAACGCTGAAGACAATGAAGAAACCACGGACACAACAATGGAGCAAGATGAGCAAGGTGATGGCGAACACAGTCCGGGGCTCCTGTCCGATCACAGCGATTCCAAAGACTCTAATTATCAACCTGTCTCCAAAGAGGAAAACGGTCCGGATGACGATACATTCATCGTCCCGGAAAAACAATTGGAACAAGAACACCTCTACCAGAGACTTATCGCCACCGCGAGGAGCTTGAAGAAGCAGAAGCAACAACTTAAAGCCACACAGGATATGCTCAATGATAAATGGAACGAAGTGCTCGACACTGAGGAAAAATACGGCGACAATCACCAAGCAAATATAGCCTTGCCCTTCTCATCAGCTGAGGAAATAGTCCGTTTGAGGACTTCAATGGGGGGCAAATAGCTGAGATGATTTTTAAAATCAGCCTTGTAGTGAATTGAAGTCCTTGATCTGATGAATTTCATGATCCAGAGAGCATAAGTCTTCAACTCAAAGGGTGATAAAGCAGCATTGGCCAAAGTCCTCATGAAGAAATCATGATAGTTGATTGGAATACCATGCATGATGTTAGAAAGCAAGTTCTTCCTAATGCTAACAACTTCTTCTTCATCAGAGTTGTGGCCCTTAATGGGACTAAGGGTTTTGGCCATAATGCGATAGACAGTCCTTGGCACATACAATAGATCTTTGACGAGGAAATTTGTCCTTGGCGCTTGGCCAGCCTACAAAGGCTTCATCAACACTTGCATAAGATGATTTGACAATTCAGGTTCTTCATATAGCTTCAGTGCTCCTTCAGTGGGCAGACTGACTGGGACGACATGAAGCAATTCAGAGGCCGGAGCTTTGTGATGAGTATTTTCAGTCATCCAGTCCAAAACCCATGAATTCACATCGTCAACATTGCCTGTCAGATGCAGAGTGGCATAGAACTGAAGAATTAGCTCTTCATTCCAATCGTAGATGTCGATGCAGAAGTTGAGCAGCCCTGCATCATGAAGAACACTAAGGACTGGAGTAAAGCAGCGAAGTGACTCCATATCCACATGAGGAAGATGCTCATGGTTAAACACTTTGTCCTTGTCAAACAACAGCAAGGAATAGAAGTTCATCTGAGAAGCAGTCCAGAAGCGCTTGCGGCGAAGGCGAGCAACGTCATATGGATTGAAATCTGAGAAGAAATGATGCTCAGCAAAGAAGTCATCAGCCTTGAACTTCTGCTTCTTGGAGTGAGGATTCTGTGGCTTGGGCTGAAGATTTATAGTTGAAGTCTTCACAACCGTTTCAAGCGCAGCCTCTGGAGCCTCAGGCTGAGGAATCTCTGAAGCAGTTTCTTCTGCTGTCTTCTTCTCAATTTCATCAGCACTAGTGGCTGGAATTTCTTCAGGGATGGAGTGAAGTGAAGCTTGAACTTGATCAGAACCCAAGTGAATGACTTCAGTGTGCATGGGGGACTGAGGAATTTGTTGCGGAGGAGTGAACAAAGGAGAATTGGGATGATGACTTTCCCAAAAATCATCATTCATTACTGCCCACATCCTCTTAATCAGCTTCAAATTCTTCAGCACCGGCCTCTTCAGTAGTGAACTGAGGAAGCGGTGATGATACCTGTAGCGGTGAAGGGATATTATCCACTTCAATCTCTTCATCCAACTGCTCTGTCGTAGCAGCAGATGGATCTTCTTCATCAGTGTCATCATTGATGACATATTCTTCATCAAAAGGAACAATTTCCTTTGATGGCATGACATTCAGTGGAACAACATCAATGGGATTCTCGAAAGAGCTCGTCAAAGTCTTCACTTTCTTCGGAGCAGAAGACTCTGAGGCATCTGATGCTTTCCTCTTCTTAGCTGCTGCCCTTTCGGCAACCTTGGTTTTCTTCGCTTCTGATGCAGAAGGAAGGAGAGTGCTTTTCATCTATGAAGATTTTGCAGGAGGAGCAGATGAAAGAGGCACAATTTCTTCAAGCACAACTGTGTCAGTTGCCTTGGCAGGTTCAGATTCTTCAGGCGCAACGACAGATTCTTCAGCTGGCCTGGCTTGATCTTCAGGCGCAACGTTGGTGGTTGCCTTGGCAGTTTCATCAGGAGCTGGAATATCATCATCAGCCCTGACACTCTCAGTTTCTTCAGCAGCCTGAGTTTCATTAGCGGTGCTGGCATGTTCTTTAGTGGGCTGAGTAGATGCTTCACCCTGAGGAACTTCTTGATGCGCTGTAGCAACAACATTGGGCCTGAGGCCTTTAGCCAGCTTGACGAGTCTGACTTTGGCTCCTAGCCAATCATCTTTATATGCGTCAAATTCAGCACTGAGAGCTTTGATTTCAGACTGAATAGTTACAATTTCTTCAGTCGTCATTTTCTAAACATTCTTCTTCAGACAATGCTCCTTCTTGTACTGAGCTTTCTTCATTGATATGGCCTTCTCAAACTTCCATTTTTCTTCAGCACTGAAAGTAGTCAACATGTTACTTTGGCCTAGTGTGAGGTTCAAATCAGGAAGGGGTGTGTTGGGATCTTTATGCCAAAGATCTATGTAGTCAAGGATCTTCTTCGGAGCCAACAAGAGCGGCACAACACTGCCTTTGGTACTAGCGGCCCGATTTTGTCGGTCTCTGATGATTTGTGCTAGTTCTTCATCATCAGCTTTGTCTTCAGACGATGGAACTTCAAAGGCGACCTGCTTCTTGTGAGGACTTGGCCTTGTGCCGTGTCTAGCAGTGACCTTTTTCTTCAGCAGTTGCGGCTTTGCTAAGGAACTTGCTGAAGCTCCTGAAGCAATTGAGAAGCCTGTAGTCCTTTTACACGTGGCAAGATGCACTGGTGCTGAGGACTTTGTTGGTGCAGCTAAGGGCTTTGCTCGAGCAGAAGACCCTGAGGGCTTTGAGGAGCTGGGCCGTGAGGGCATTGAGGAGCTGGGCCATGAGGGCATTGCAGAGGAAGATTGCTTCACAACAGATTTCTTCTTCATAGCCTTCTTAGGCTGACTAACAGAGGCTTCAGTAGCAGCAGCAGAAGAATCTTTGTTGAATTTCTTCACTGCCTCCTTTGCTACTTTAGCCAATTTCCTTTGGCGCTTGGCCCATTATTTTGGAAATTACTCACCTCTTTTGATGCTAGAGGGATCAGCTATTTGGCCTGGTGCTAGTGGAGGTCTTAGGCATGGAGGATTTACAGCAAATTTCTTCATGTACTTAGGAGTGACATAGCGGTACTCCCTCCATTCCCGTGCCCATCTTCATTCAATCTGCCGAATGTGCACTTTGCACTGATTTTTGTTCTCCTTGCCATGAGTGGCGTCTGCATAGATATCTTTAGGGTTATCAAATGCTATGTTGGTCTTAGGCCTCTTGCCTCCCTTCCAAGGACGCATTTCTTTAGCCATATTCTTCAACTGAGGATTTTGAACAATAAATGTCTCTCATGAAGTATGCAGTTTTTCTTCGAGGAACGCTGCAAATGAGTTAAGTTGATGAGAACCTAGTGATTCAGCAGTAGACATGTGTACCTGTGAACAGAGTATATGTGCAAAGAATTTGAAGAGGTCATATGTGTTCTCAAGATTTGTTTTTAAATGGAATCAAGTTTGAGGAATTTGACCAGGGAGTCTTGAAGAATTTTACTAAGAGTTCTTGTCTTAGGTTCCAAAGTTGTATAGATTGGAAATCCACACAATTAAGGAATCTTGAAGAAAAGTACATCTTAGAGAGAAAGATCAAGAATAGATGCAACTGTGGTGTTTAAGAATGTGAAGATTTAAGAATAAACACCTTTTGAAGATTCTGAGTAAATCATCAGAATCAACGAGGGCAGTAAAAGCGAGTTTTATTTACCCTTGACGAAGAACACGACGAACAGAGATATGAACTAGGGAAGCTCGTCCGTTCAGATCTTCCACGCCCTAACTTGGCGGAGGAAGACAACTACAACGGTGGCGGAGGTGAAGATTTCCGCGGCCGGCGCGAGTACGGCGGCGACGAGGTCGAGGCAGCTAAGCTCTTCCTCACCGACGATGATGGAGATTAGCGGTGGCGCTAGGTCAGAGAGGTTGAGCGGGAGAGAGAGAGGTCGAGTGGAGTAAATGAACTGAGGTGCAAGGGGAGGGGTATTTATAAGGAAGTCAAAAACTGTTCGTCCAAAGAATTTGGACGAACGTGCCCCTGACCATTGCTATCCTAGAGACATGTGTCACCCATGTACAGAGAGGTGGAGATCGTGGGTGAGTTGTTTAATCCAGTCGTGGGATGCGGAAGGATTTGAGCGGCAAAAGCCGAAAAATTAAATATGAAAATTTTAACATTTTGTTCGCAAATTCTTCAGCTATAAAGGATACAGTGAAGATTTTGAACGGGATTCAAATAGAACGCACATGAAGAATTTGTAAACAGACTGGGTGGAGTTTAGCATAGAGGGGGAACGAGTCCGATCACATTCACTTAGATGAAAAAGCAACTTGAAGAATTAGCTATAAGTGAATGCTGTAGAGGACATGAAAAACTCAAATATATAAATAGCATTGAAGAACAACGACGGAAAGACTTAGGAAATCGCGAAGTTGAAGAATTGAAAAACTAAATAAATTGCAAAAAATTCAAATTGAAGATTTTTAACTTTGGTTGGTGGCGTAACCCACCGTATAAGAATGATGATTTCAGACACTGCGTACAATTGTCGTAGGGTTCTGAGAATCAAATTCTTCATTAATTCCTTCCCGCTTAGAGGGCTACCCTTCATTGGTTGAAGAAAAATTTACTTCGTGTGTTGCACATCTAAGTCATCAAATTTGCATAAGTGTTAGGATGTGTGTCCTTTTCAAAGAACATTCATAGGTTCTAAGATATTTAGCTCACACCGCAACTTGCTAAATCTCTTCTCATCCAAGGGCTTTGTGAAGATATCGGCCATCTGATCTTCAGTATTTGCGTGGTCGATGGAGATGTCGCCCTTCAACACATGGTCATGAAAAAAATGACGACGAATCTGGATGTGCTTTGTCTTCGAGTGCTGAACTGAGTTGTGAGCAATCTTGATAGCACTCTCATTGTCACAGTAGAGTGGCACATTCTTCACATTGATGCCATAGTCCTTGAGGGTTTTCTTCATCCATAGCAATTGAGCACAGCAAGATCCAGCAACAATGCACTCAGCTTCAGCAGTAGAGAGTGATACACAGTTCTGCTTCTTTGAGGACCAACATACCAAGGAATGTCCGAGGAAATGACATGTGCCTGATGTTGACTTGCGATCCACCCGATCACCAGCATAGTCAGAGTCAAAATATCCAATGAGATCAAAAGAAGAGCCCTTGGGATACCATCATCCAAGTGTTGGAGTGTGAGCTAGATATCGAAGAATATGCTTCACAGCCTTATGGTGTGATTCCTTTGGTGTAGCTTGAAATCGGGCACACATGCAATTGCTAAGCATAATATCCGACCTAGATGCACATAGATACAATAAAGAGCCAATCATGGAGCGGTATACCTTTTGATCAAAGTCTTTACCATTTTCATCGGTGCATAGATGGCCATTTGTGGGCATAGAGATTTTGACGCCTTTGCAAGCTTGCATGCCGAATTTCCTCAACTCATCCTTGAGGTATTTCTCCTGGGATATGAATATGCCATTGTGTTGTTGACGAATTTAAAGACCTAAAAAGAATTTCAACTCTCCCATCATGGACATTTGATATTCCTCACTCATCATATAGGCAAATTCGTCACTGTAACGTTGGTTAGTACATCGAAAGATAATATCATCAACGTATATTTGGCACACGAATAATTCATCATCATATGCTTTGGTGAAAAGAGTTTGGTCAAGTGAACCAGGTTTGAAGCCTTTCTTCATGAGGAATTCCTTCAATGTATCATACCACGCCCGAGGTGCTTGCTTGAGGCCATAGAGGGCTTTGTTGAGTCTACAGACGTGATCTGGAAATTTTGGATCCTCAAAACCTGGTGGTTGAGCAACATATACTTCTCCCTCAAGCTTATCATTGAGGAATGCACTTTTCACATCCATTTGATGTAAGATGATATTATGATGGTTATCATAAGCAAGTAATATGCGAATAGCTTCAAGTCTAGCAACATGTGCAAAAGTTTCATCGAAATCAATTCCTTCAACCTGTGTGTAGCCTTGAGCTACAAGACGAGCCTTATTCCTCACCACAAGGCCATTTTCATCTTTTTTGTTGTGGTAGATCCATTTGTTGCGAATGATATTGTGCTTGTGAAGACAAGCTCCCACACATTGTTGATCTCGAATTGATGCAATTCACCTTGCGTAGCTTGATTCCATTCAGATTCCATGAATGCTTCATCAACTTTGGTGGGCTCTGTGATAGAGACAAACGCAAAATGCCCACAAAAGTTAGACAAATGTGAAGCTTTTGAGCGCGTGAGAGGACCTGGTGCGTTGATGTCATTGATGATTCTCTCAATCCGCACTTCCTTGGCAATGCGAGGATGAGCAGGCTGACAACTTTGATTTGACCCAACAATTTCTTCAGGGCCATTTTCTTCAGTAGCACCAGCGTGATTTTCTTCACGATCCGGAATGTCTTCTTCAGCAGATTCTTCGGTAGGGATGACATCCTTAGTAGCCTTAAACTTGATGGATTCCTTAGGTGACATTTCATCTAGCATAGGAGGTAGGTGCTCTCTTTGCGAGTCATTAGTCTCATCAAACCACACATCTACAATTTCAACAACCTTGTGATGATAGGTGTTGAAGACTCTGTAAGTGTGCGAGTCCTTTCCGTAACCAAGCATACAACCCTCATGTGCTTCCGGTGCAAATTTAGAGTGGCGGTGAGGATCTCTAATCTAGCATTTAGCACCAAAGACTTTGAAATAACTTACATTGGGTTTCTTGTCAGTGAGGAGTTCATATGAGGTCTTTTTGAAGAATTTGTGAAGATATACCCTGTTGATGATGTGGCACGCAGTATCAATAGCATCTGGTCAAAAACTCTATGGAGTCTTGTATTCATCAAGCATAGTGCGAGCCTTCTCAACAAGAGTTATGTTCTTGCACTCCACGACGCCATTCTGCTGAGGAGTATAGGGAGCAGATAACTTGTGAGTAATACCAAGTATATCAAGATACTCATCGAGACCAGTGTTCTTGGACTCGGTTCCATTATCACTCCTGATATGCTTGATCTTCACACCGAAGTTCGTAGATGCTCTTGAGGAAAATCGTTTGAAGACTTCCTGCACTTCATTTTAGTAAGTGATGATATGCACCTAGGTATAACGAGAATAATCATCAACAATGACAAAGCCATATAATGATGCAAAATTTGTGAACATGGCATAATGATTAGGGCCAAAGAGATCCATGTGAAGTAATTCAAAGGGACGAGAAGTGGTCATGATAGTCTTCGAGGGATGCTTGGCTCTGGTTATCTTTCCAGCCTCACAAGGCCCACAAAGATGATCTTTGAGGAATTTGACACCCTCGATGCCAATGGCATGCTTCTTCTTCGCGAGTGTATGCAAGTTCCTCATCCCAGCATGACCAAGTCGTCGATGCCATAACCAGCCTTCGAAAGCTTTTGCAAGTAGACATGTGGCAGGCTATGGTCCTGCAGAGAAATGAACAATATACAAGTCTCCTCTCCTAAAGCCTTCGAAGACTTTCTGAATTCCATTAGCACAATGCAACGATATTTGCCAAAGACGACAACCATATCAAGATCACAAAGCATTGAGACAGACATGAGGTTGAATCCTAAGGACTCGACAAGCATGACTTTGGCCACGTGTCTATCCTTTGAGATCACAACCCTACCTAGACCCAATACCTTGCTTTTCCCTTTGTCAGCGTAGGTGATATGCTTCAGATGAGATGGAGATAAAGCAGTGTCCATCAATAAGTTCCTGTCATCGGTCATGTGATTTGTACATCCACTGTCGAGGACCCACTCAGTAGCTTTGGTTGTTCATCCTGTAGATGAATTAGTGCAACTTACGAAGCATATACTTCATCAGTGAAGAATATGATATCAATTTCACCAGCAGTAACAGATATAGCAATTATAGCGTCCATTCAAGCACATTCAGGTCTCCAGCAAATTCTTCAGACGATTAAGTTCGTCTGGAGACCCGACCCTGCATAAGAGATTGTTCTTTTTCTTCACCACCCACATTTGAAGGGGTGGCAAAGAGTTCATCATTCTGCGAGCTCCATAAGAAAAATATGGCATTGAAGCCAGTGCACTTTGTTTCACATAAGAGGGGTTAGGATAAGCATATGAATAAGCGGAGAAATTCTTCGAGGACTTATGAATATAATGGTTTGAAGAATAATGCACATATTCATAGCCTTTAGACTTTCCCTGTGAAACAGAAGTGTTAGCACGATGATGTTCATATGAGGATTTGGATCCACGTGAGGAATTTGATCCAAATGAAGAATTCGGTCCGTAAGAGGACTTGGATCCATATGAAGATTTTGATCCATATGAAGAATTTGATTTGGGGTTCCTATTCTTCATAGGTGGTGTCATGATGACATTCACCTGAAGATTTTGAAGGCACTTTTTGGAAACCCAGATTTTCTTCATAGGGGGACCGTTCCCGCAGTTAGTTCCAACATATCGAGCAAATACTTCACCATTCTGATTCTTGAACAGTTTATAGTTGGAGTCAAATGACTCATCAGAGGAATATGAAGATTCACAAGTAAAGCCAGATAAAGTGCATGGTTCTACGGAAGGTCCATTCGTAGCAACCCATGAGGTTTTGGGGTAGTGCTTAGGTTTCCAGTAGGTCCCATCAGCATTGAGTTTCCTCTCAAAGGCAATACCCTCTTTCCTAGGGTTCCTGTTCAAGATCTAATTTTTGAGCACATCACAAAGAGTCTGATGCCCTTTGGGGCTTTTGCATATGCCTATCACATACAATTCCTTCAACCCTGCATTATCGTCAGTGATACCTGTGGTATCCTTAGATGAGGAATTTGTGACCATAGAGATAGTTGAAGAATTTGTAGCAATAGAAGTATTTGAACATTCAGGTGAAGAATTAGCAGATTCACGCTCAATGCATTTTAGACATGGTGGAATAAATTCTTCCTGAGCGGAAATGATCTATTGAGCAAGCAATGAATCGTTTTCCTTCTGAAGATCTTCATAACTCACTTATAACTTCTCAAGATCTTGCTTTCTCTGAAGAAATTCATAAGAAAGCTTCTCATGATCAGATAAGAGAATGTTATGATGATTTTGAAGATTTTCAAACTTAGACTGAAGTCTCTGAAGATTACCAGTCAAAGCCTTAGTTCGGTTCAATTCCTCACCCAACAGGTCATCGCTTTTGTCTAGCCGATTTTGAATCTTTTCTAAAGCCTTTTGTTGTTTAACAACTATTTTAGCTAGTTTGGAATAGCTAGGTTTGAGATTGTCATCAGATTCATCCTCATTGGATTCCAAAACCTTTTGCCATGAAGCAATAGGTGGGAGCATTGTCATCGACGTCCTTGTCAGCAGAGTTGGGGAGGTCATTTTCTTCAGTGTTGAAGATGGACTTGCTGATGTAAGCAGTAGCGAGGGCTAGGCTCGCCACACCAGAGACCGACTCCTCAGATTCCTCCTCCTCCACATTTTCCTCAGATTCAACTTCAAAGTCCATTTCCTTGCCAATAAATGCCCTTGCCTTCTTGGAACTGCTCTTCTTGTGAGATGAAGACTTTGAAGATTTTGATGATGAGGACTTTGAAGATTTCTTCTTCTTCTTTGAGTCATCAGAATCATCATCTTTGTACTTCTTCTTCTTTGATTCCTTTTCCCACAGAGCACAATCAGACATGTAGTGACCAGGTTTCTTGCATTTGTGGCAAGTCCCCTTTTTGTAGTCACGAGATGAGGAATCATCACTTCTTGAAGACTTTCCAAAGCGACCACGGCGAGAGAACTTCTAGAATTTCTTCACGAGCATTGCTAGCTCCTGCTCAGTTCTTCTGGGTCACGAGGGCTGCTACCAGAATCTTCACCTTCAGATTTAGAGACTGCCTTGGCCTTCAGTGCACATGATCTTCCAAAACTCGGTCCATAGAGGTCTCTCTTCTCAGCAAGCTAGAACTCATGAGTGTTTAGCCTCTCGAGGATGTCAGCGGGATCTCGAGACTTGTCATCAGCTCGCTCTTGAATCATCAGTGCAAGAGTATCGAATGAGGAATCATGTGATCTCAGCAATTTCTTCACCACCTCATGGTCGGTGATGTCAGTGGCACCAAGTGCTTGAAGCTCATTTGAGATGCCAGTGAGGCGATCGAAGGTTTGCTGAACATTTTCATTGTCGAGTCTTTTGAAGCGGTTGAAGAGATTGCGAAGAACATCAACTCGGGAGTCACATTGAGTGGTGACTCCTTCGTTGACCTTGGACAACCTGTGCCAAATCAGCTTAGCAGTTTCCAAAGCACTCACTCTGCCGTACTGTCCTTTGCTCAGATGGCCACATATGATATTCTTCGCTCGAGAATTGAGTTGCTTGAATCTCTTCACATCAGCAGCATTCATAGACGGAGTGACTGAGGGAACACCATTTTCCACGACATACCAGAGATTGTTATCAATTTCCTCAAGATGCATGCGCATCTTGTTCTTCTAGTAGGGGTAGTCCGTCCTATCGAAGGTAGGACATCCAGCCGAGACCTTGATCATTCCTGTAGTTGACATAACTAAAACTCCAGGTGGTTAAACCAAAATCACACAGAAGAAGGGAGTACCTTGCTCTGATACCAATTGAAAGTGCGTTATATCGACTAGAGGGGGGGGGGTGAATAGGTGATTTTTACAAATTCGTTACTGAGGAATTTCTAAGTGAAGAATTTCTTAAGCAACGACACGCTAGCAGCGGAATAAGTACTCAGGTATAAACAGAACAGGGCAACAACATAGTCATCATGATGAAATTAAAACAAGCATAGAGTACAGAAAGCGTTATAACAGGATAAGCAGGATGAAGACTATTTGACTAAAGAAATTAGATTGAGGAAATCGAGAAAGTCTTCAGTCAAAGTCTTGAAACAGTAATCATCATGAATGAGGAAATGGAAGGGTTGAGGAAATAAAACCAGTTGGCTTGGTGAAGACAATGATTTGGTTGGCCAGTTCCAACTGTTGTGACAATTGTATGTCTGGTTGGAGCGGCTGAGTATTTAAACTCGAGGACACACAGTCCCGGACACACAGTCCTCACCGTATTCTCCTTGAGCTAAAGTCCCACAGACCTCGCCCAACACTCATGATAAGTCTTCAGGTGACTTCCAAACCTTCACAGACTTGGTCACTCGATGATCCACAATTCCTCTTGGATGCTCAGACCATGTCGCCTAACCGTCTGGAGGATACACAGTCCTCAAAGGTAACAAGCATCGGTTCCACACAAGAACAATCTCTCCAGTGATGCTCAATCACTTTGGGTTTGGGTTTGAGTTTTCCACACTTGATGATTTTTGCTCAAAGTCCTTGAAGGATGGGTTGCTCTCAATGACAAGTGTTAGTTTCTTGCGGAGCAGCCAACCAGCTAGTGGTTGTAGGTGGCGGCTATTTATAGCCTAGGGAGTAGCCCAGCATGATAAGACATAAATGCCCTTCAATGATATGACCATTAGGTGGGTAGATATTTTGGGACAGCTGGCGCGTAGCACATCAAAGGTCGGATATTTGAGGTTCGAATTCCTCAGGGCTATCATGTTCCTCACTGTGTTGACAATCTGCACTGGCGAATTCCTAACTCCTCAGTCAGGACAAATTCCTCAGAGACCAGAAGATCTTCGTCCCTGTCACTGATGAAATTGACTGAACTGATATGAGATTTCCAATGGCTTCACTCGAAAGGATTGGGTAGGTGTAGGATTTTGAGATGAGCATCACTTGGAAATTAGTTTCCTTAGTATTACCTCGACCCCCTTTAACAGTATGGTGTTTCCTATGACCCAAGAAAGAGAAAACTAAACTACGAAAACAAAAGTCTTCACGCTTCATCATCCTCGCATGAATATCCAAGTCTTCAAGGTCACACCAATTTCTAACTTTCCAAATCTTCAGGAGAACCAAAGTCTTCAGTTGAAGACATACATTTTTAGAGGTCGATTTTCATCGTAAATATCAAACTCCTCATCGAATTATAGAGCATGTACACTCACAAACATATTAGTCCCTTAACCTATAAGTCTTCAATACACCAAAATCACTAAGCAGCACTAGATGGACTTACATCTGACCATGGACATTGGATGTCATTGATAACGAGATCACATCATTAGGAGAATGATGTGATGGACAAGACCCAATCCTAAGCATAAGACAAGATCGTGTAGTTCGTTTGCTAGAGCATTTCGAATGTCAAGTATCTTTCCTTAGACCATGAGATTATGCAAATCTCGGATACCATAGGAATGCTTTGGGTTAATCAAACGTCACAATGTAACTGGGTGACCATAAAGGTGCACTATAGGTATCTTTGAAAGTGTCTGTTGAGTTGGCACGAATCGAGACTGGAATTTGTCACTCCTTATGACGGAGAGGTATCTCTGGGCCCACTCGGTAATGCATCATCATAATGAGATCAATGTGACTAAGGAGTTAGCCATGGGATCATGCGTTACAAAACAATTAAAGAGACTTGCCGATAACGAGATTGAACAAGGTACGGGGTTACCGACGATCGAATCTCGGGCAAGTAACATACCAATGGACAAAGGGAATTGTATATGGGATTGATTGAATCCCCGACATTGTGGTTCATCCGATGAGATCATCATGGAACATGTGGGAGCCAATATGGGTACCCAGATCCTGCTATTGGTTATTGGCCGGAGAGATGTCTTGGTCATGTCTGCATGGTTCCCGAACCCGTAGGGTCTACACACTTAAGGTTCGGTGACACTAGAGTTATAATGGGAAATTGTATGTGTCCACCGAAAGTTGTTGGGAGTCCCGGATGAGAGCCCGGATGTCACGAGGAGTTCTGAAATGGTCCGGAGGTGAACATTTATATATGGGAAGTCTAGCTTCAGTCGTCGGAAATGTTTCGGGGGTGCACCGGGTGGGGCCACCTATCCCGGGGGACCAAGTGGGCTGAATATGGGTGGGAACTAGCCTGCTAGTGGGCTGGTGTGCCCCCCAAGGGCCCAAGGCGCCTAGGGTTGAAAACCCTAGGGGGTGGGGGCGCCTCCCACCAACTTGGGGGGCAAGCTCCCCCTCTTGGCCGCCACCCCCTTTAGATGCATCTAGGGGGGCCGGCCCCCTCTCCCTTAACCCTATAAATAGAGGGAGGGGGTGGGAGGGTAGCCACACCCTTGCCGCTGGCGTAGTGTTCCCCCTCCGACACCTCCTCCTCCTCCGTAGTGCTTGGCGAAACCCTGCCGGAGAACCACGAGCTCCACCACCACCACACAGTGGTGCTGCTGGAGTTCTCCCTCAATTTCTCCTTCCCCTTGCTAGATCAAGAAGGAGGATACGTCCCCGGACTGTACGTGTGTTGAATGCGGAGGCGCCGTCCGTTTGGCGCTTGGATCGGATCTTCCGCGATTTGAATCGCCGCGAGTACGACTCCATCAACCGCGTTCTTGTAACGCTTCCGCTTAGCGATCTTCAAGGGTATGAAGATACACTCCCTCTCTCTCATTGCTAGCATCTCCTAGATTGATCTTGGTGACACGTAGGATTTTTTTTGATTTATTACTACATTCCCCAACAGTGGCATCATGAGCTGGTCTATGCATACATTCTATGCACGAGTAGAACACAAGTAGTTGTGGGCGATGATTTGGTTAATTTGCTTACAGTTACTAGTCCTGTCTTGATTCGACAGCATTGTGAGATGAAGCGGCCCGGACCGACCTTACACATATGCTTACGTGAGACAGGTTCCACCGACTGACATGCACTTGTTGCATAAGGTGGCTAGCGGGTGTCTGTCTCTCCCACTTTAGTTGGATCAGATTCGATGAAGAGGGTCCTTATGAAGGGTAATAGCAATTGGCATATCACCGTTGTGGCTTTTGTGTAGGTAAGAAACGTTCTTGCTAGAAACCCATAGCAGGCACGTAAAACATGCAACAACAATTAGAGGACGTCTAACTTGTTTTTGCAGGGTATGCTATGTGATGTGATATGGCCACAAAGATGTGATGAATTATATATGTGATGTATGAGATTGATCATGTTCTTGTAATAGGAATCACGACTTGCATGTCGATGAGTATGACAATCGGCAGGAGCCATAGGAGTTGTCTTAATTTATTATATGACCTGCGAGTCAATATAAGCGCCATGTAATTACTTTACTTTATGCTAACCGTTAGCCATAGTAGTAGAAGTAATAGTTCGCGAGACAACTTCATGAAGACATGATGATGGGGATCATGATGGTGGAGATCATGGTGTCATGCTGATGACGATGGAGATCATGCCGTGCCTCAAAGACGGGCACCAAAAGTGCAAGATGATATTGGCCATATCATGTCACTTTATGATTTGCATGTGATGTTTGTCATGTTTACATCTTATTTTCTTAGAACGATGGTAGCATAAATAAGATGATCCCTCACTAAAATTTCAAGAAATGTGTTCCTCCTAACTGTGCACCGTTGCTAAGGTTCATTGTTTCGAAGCACCACGTGATGATCGGGTGTGATAGATTCTAATGTTCACATACAACGGGTGTAAGCTAGATTTACACATGTGAAACACTTAGGTTGACTTGACGAGCCTAGCATGTACAAACATGGCCTCGGAACATGAGAGACCAGAAGGTCGAACATGAGTCATATGGTAGATGCGATCAACATGGAGATGTTCACCGTTGATGACTAGTCTGTCTCACGTGATGATCGGACACGGCCTAGTCGATTCGGATCATGTATCACTTGGATGACTAGAGGGATGCCTATCTGAGTGGGAGTTCATTAAATAATTTGATTAGATGAACTTAATTATCATGAACTTAGTCTAAAAAATTGTCTTTGCAATCTATCCTATAGATCTAATGGCCCACTCCAATGTTGCCCTCAACTTCAATGCGTTCCTAGAGAAAACCAGGCGGAAAGACGATGGAAGCAACTATACGGGATGGGTCCGTAACTTGATGATCATCCTCATAGCTGCCAAGAAAGCATATGTCCTTGAAGCACCGCTAGGTGACACATCCATTTTCCTAGCAACTCAAGATGTTATGAACGCCTGGCAGTCGCATAGTGATGATTACTCCCTGGTTCAGTGCGACATGCTTTGCAGCTTAGAATTGGGGCTCCAAAAGTGTTTTGAGCAACACAGAGCATATGAGATGTTCCAAGAGCTGAAAATGGTTTTCCAAGCTCATGCTCAGGTCGAGAGATATGAAATCTCCGACAAGTTCTACAGTTGTAAGATGGAGGAAAACAGTTCTATGAGCGAGCATATACTCAAAATGTTTGGGTTGCACAACCGCTTGTCTCAACTGGGAGTTAATCTTCCAGATGACTCGGTCATTGATAGACTCCTCCAGTCGCTTCCACCTAGCTACAAGAGCTTTGTGATGAACAACAATATGCAAGGGATGGAGAAGTCCATTCCTGAGTTATATTCGATGCTGAAATCAGCGGAGGTGGAGATAAAAAAGGAACATCAAGTGTTGATGGTGAATAAGACCACTAGTTTCAAGAAAGGCAAGGGTAAGAAGAACTTCAAGAAGGACAGGAAAGGAGTTGTCGCGCCCGGTAAGTCAGTTGCCGGAAAGAAGCCAAAGAATGGACCCAAACCTAAGACCGAGTGCTTTTATTGCAAGGGAAGTGGTCACTCGAAGTGGAACTGCCCCAAATACTTAGCGGATAAGAAGGCTGGCAACACCAAAGGTATATATGATATATATGTTACTGATGTGTACCTTACCGGTGCTCGTAGTAGCTCCTAGGTATTTGATACTGGTGCGGTTGCTCATATTTGTAACTCAAAACAGGAGCTGCGGAATAAGCGGAGACTGGTGAAGGACGAGGTGACGATGTGCGTCGGGAATGGTTCCAAGGTTGATGTGATCGCCGTCGACACGGTACCTCTAATCTACCTTTGGGATTAGTTTTAAACCTTAATAATTGTTATTTAGTACCAGCTTTGAGCATGAACATTGTATCTAGATCTCGTTTGATGTGAGATGGCTACTCATTTAAATCCGAGAATAATGGTTGTTCTATTTATATGAGAGATATGTTTTATGGTCATGCCCCACTGGTCAATGGTTTATTTTTATTAAATCTCGAGCGTGATGTTACACATATTCAGAGTGTGAATACCAAAAGATGTAAGGTTGATAATGATAGTCCCACATACTTGTGGCACTGCCGCCTTGGTCACATTGGTGTCAAACGCATGAAGAAACTCCATGTAGATGGACTTTAGGAGTCTCTTGATTATGAATCATTTGACACGTGCGAACCATGCCTCATGGGCAAAATGACCAAGACTCCATTCTCTGGAACAATGGAGCGAGCAACCAACTTGATGGAAATAATAGATACTGATGTATGCGGTCCAATGAGCGTTGAGGCTCGCGGTGGCTATTGTTATGTTCTCACCCTCACTGATGACTTAAGTAGATATGGGTATGTCTACTTAATGAAACACAAGTTTGACACCTTTGAAAAGTTCAAGGAATTTCAGAACAAGATAGAGAACCAATGTGACAGGAAAATAAAGTTCTTACGATCAGATCATGGAGAAGAACATTTGAGTCATGAGTTTGTCACACACTTAAGGAAATGTGGAATTGTGTCACAACTGACGCCGCCAGGAACAACTCAGCGAAATGGTGCGTCCAAACGTCATAATCGCACTCTATTGGATATGGTGCGATCTGTGATGTCTCTTATCGATCTACCACTATCATTTTGGGGTTATGCTTTAGAGACTACCACATTCATTTAAGTAGGGCACCGTCTAAATCCGTTGAGATGACACCGTATGAATTATAGTTTGGGAAGAAACCTAAGCTGTCATTTCTGAAAATTTGGGGATGCGATGCTTATGTCAAGAAACTTCAACCTGAAAAGCTCGAACCCAAATCAGAAAAATGTGTATTCATAGGATACCCTAAGGAAACTATTGGGTATACCTTCTACCTCAGATCCGAGGGCAAGATCTTTGTTGCCAAGAATGGATCCTTTCTGGAGAAAGAGTTTCTCTCGAAAGAAGTAAGTGGAAGGAAAGTAGAACCTGATGAGGTAACCCCTCTTGAATCAGAAAGTAGCGCAGCTCAGGAATATGTTTCTATGGTGCCTGCACCGACTAGAGAGGAAGTTAATGATAATGATCATCAAACTTCAGATCAAGTTACTACTGAACTTCATAGGTCCACAAGGACACGTTCCACACCAGAATAGTATGGCAACCCTGTCCTGGAAATCATGTTGTTAGACAATGGTGAACCTTCGAACTATGAAGAAGCGATGGCGGGCCTGGATTCCAACAAATGGCTTGAAGCCATGAAATCCGAGATAGGATCCATGTATGAGAACAAAGTATGGACTTTGGTGGACTTGCCCGATGATCGGCAAGCCATAGAGAATAAGTGGATCTTTAAGAAGAAGACTGACACCAATGGTAATGTGACCATCTATAAGGCTCAGCTTGTTGCTAAGGGTTATTGACAAGTTCAAGGAGTTGACTACGATGAGACCTTCTCACTCATAGCGATGTTGAAGTCCGTCCAAATCATGTTGGCAATTGCCGCATTCTATGATTATGAGATCTAGCAAATGGACGTCAAAACGGCATTCCTTAATGGTTTCCTTAAGGAAGAATTGTATATGATGCAGCCGGAAGGTTTTGTCGATCCTAAGAATGCTAACAAGGTATGAAAGCTCCAACGCTCCGTCTATGGGTTGGTGCAAGCATTTCGCAGTTGGAACATTCGATTTAATGAAGTGATCAAAGCGTTTGGGTTTATACAGACTTATGGAGAAGCCTGTATCTACAAGAAAGTGAGTGGGAGCTCTGTAGCATTTCTCATATTATATGTGGATGACATACTATTGATGTGAAATGATATAGAACTTTTGGAAAGCACAAAGGCCTACTTGAATAAGTGTTTTTCAATGAAGGACCTTGGAGAAGCTGCTTACATATTAGGCATCAAGATCTATAGAGATATATCGAGACGCCTCAACGGTCTTTCACAAAGCACATACCTTGACAAGATTGAAGAAGTTCAATATGGATCAGTCCAAGAAAGGGGTCTTGCCTGTATTGCAAGGTGTGAAATTGAGCACAGCTTAATGCCCGACCTCGGCAGAAGATATAGAAAAGATGAGTTGTCATCCCCTGTGCCTCAGCCATAGGCTCTATTATGTATGCCATGCTGTGTACCAGACCTGATGTGAACCTTGCCATAAGTTTGGTAGGAAGGTACAAAAGTGATCCCGGAATGGAACACTGGACAGTGGTCAAGAATATCCTGAAGTACCTGAAGAGAACTAAGGATATGTTTCTCGTTTATGGAGGTGTCGAAGAGCTCGTCGTAAAGGGTTACGCCGATGCTAGTTTTGACACAGATCCAGATGACTCCAAGTCACTATCCAGATACATATATATTTTGAATGGTGGGGCAGTCAGCTGGTGCAGTTGCAAGCAAAGCGTCATGGCGGGATCTACATGTGAAGAGGAGTACATAGCTGCTTCGGAAGCAACACAGGAAGCAGTCTGGATGAAGGAGTTTATCACCGACCTAGGAGTGATTCCCAATGCGTCGGGCCAGATGACTCTCTTCTGTGAAAACATTGGAGCTATTACCCTTGCCAAGGAGCCCAGGTTTCACAAGAAGGCCAGGCACATCAAGCGTCGCTTCAACTCCATTCGTGAATATATTCAAGATGAAGACATAGATATTTGTAAAGTGCATACGAATCTGAATGCCGCAGATCCGTTGACTAAACCTCTTCCACGAGCAAAACATGATCAACACCAGAACTCTATGGGTGTTCGATTCATCACAACGTAACTAGATTATTGACTCTAGTGCAAGTGGGAGACTGTTGGAAATATGCCCTAGAGGCAATAATAAATAGTTATTATTTTATTTCCTTGTTCATGATAATTGTCTATTGTTCATGCTATAATTGTATTAACCGGAGACCGTAATACATGTGTGAATACATAAACCACAACATGTCCCTAGTGAGCCTCTAGTTGACTAGCTTGTTGATCAATAGATGGTTATGGTTTCCATACCATGGACATTGGATGTCATTGATAACGAGATCACATCATTAGGAGAATGATGTGATGGACAAGACACAATCCTAACCGGAGACCATAATACATGTGTGAATACATAGACCACAACATGTCCCTAGTGAGCCTCTAGTTGACTAGCTTGTTGATCAATAGATGGTTATGGTTTCCGTACCATGGACATTGGATGTCATTGATAACGAGATCACATCATTAGGAGAATGATGTGATGGACAAGACACAATCCTAAGCATAGCACAAGATCGTGTAGTTCGTTTTCTAGAGCTTTTCAAATGTCAAGTATCTTTCCTTAGACCATGAGATTGTGCAACTCCCGGATACCGTAGGAATGCTTTGGGTTAATCAAACATCACAACGTAACTGGGTGACCATAAAGGTGCACTACAGGTATATTCGAAAATGTCTGTTGGGTTGACACGAATCCAGACTGGGATTTGTCACTCTGTATGACGGAGAGGTATCTTTGGGCCCACTCGGTAATGCATCATCGTAATGAGCTCAATGTGACTAAGGAGTTAGCCACGTGATCATGCGTTACGGAATGAGTAAAGAGACTTGCTGTTAACGAGATTGAATGAGGTACGGGGTTATCGACGATCGAATCTCGGGCAAGTAACATACCGGTGGACAAAGGGAATTGTATACGGGATTGATTGAATCCCGGACATTGTGGTTCATCCGATGAGATCATCATGGAACATATGGGAGCCAGTATGGGTATCCAGATCCCTCTATTGGTTATTGGCCGGAGAGATGTCTCGGTCATGTCTGCATGGTTCCCGAACCCGTAGGGTCTACCACACTTAAGGTTCAGTGACGCTAGAGTTATAATGGGAAATTGTATGTGGTTACCGAAAGTTGTTCGGAGTACCGGATGAGATCCAGACTTCACGAGGAGTTCCGGAATGATCCGTAGGTGAAGATTTATATATGGGAAGTCCAGTTTCAGTCGCCAGAAAGGTTTCGGGGGTTATTAGTATTGTATCGGGACCACATAAAGGTGTCTGGGGGTCCACCGGGTGGGGCCACCTATCTCGGGGGACCAAGTGGGCTGAATATGGGTGGGAACCAGCCCCCTAGTGGGCTGGTGTGCCCCCCAAGGGCCCAAGGCGCCTAGGGTTGAAAACCCTAGGTGGTGGGGGTGCCTCCCACCAACTTGGGGGGGGGGAGCTCCCCCTCTTGGCTGCCGCCCCCCTCTAGATGCATCTAGGGGGGCCGACCCCCTATCCCCTTCACCCTATAAATAGAGAGGGGGGTGGAGGGGGGGGGGGGGGAGGGCAGCCGCAGCCTTGCCCCTGGCGCAACCTCCCCCTCCTACACCTCCTCCTCCATAGTGCTTGGCGAAGCCCTGCCGGAGAACCACGAGCTCCACCACCACCACGCCGTTGTGCTGCCAGAGTTCTCCCTCAACTTCTCCTCCCCCCTTGTTGGATCAGCCCTGGGCTTTACGTGTGTTTAACGCAGAGGCGACGTCTGTTCGACGCTTGGATCGGATCTCCCGCGAGTTGAATCACCACGAGTATGACTCCATCAACCGCGTTCTTGTAATTCTTCCGCTTAGCGATCTTCAAGGGTATGAAGATGCACTCCCTCTCTCTCGTTGCTAGCATCTTCTAGATTGATATTGTTGTCACGTAGGAATTTTTTTGAGTTATTACTTCGTTTCCCAATAGAGGAAGCACAAGGGGGAGACTCTTTCCCCCCTCTCTCGGTGGCGCCGGAGTGCCGCCGGGGGAACCATTGCCGCGGTGATCGTCTTCATCAACATCACCATCTTCATCACCATACTCATCTCTTTTACACGGTCCACTCTCCCGCACCCCGCTGTAATCCCCTACTTGAACATGGTGCTTTATGCCACATATTATGATACAATGATGTGTTGCCATCCTATGATGTTTTGAGTAGATTTCCTTTATCTTTTGGGTTGATTAATGATCTAGATTGGTTTAAGTTGTATGTTTTATTTTGGTGCTATCCTATGGTGCCTTCCATGCCGCGCATAGTGAAGGATTCCCGCTGTAGGGTGTTGCAATACGTTCATGATCCGCTTATAGTGGGTTGCTAGAATGACAGAAGCTTAAACCCGAGTAAGGGGGTTGTTGCGTATGGGATAAATGGGACTTGATACTTTAATGCTATGGTTGGGTTTTAGCTTAATGATCTTTAGTAGTTGCAGATGCTTTCTAGAGTTCTAATCATAAGTGCATATGATCTAAGAAGAGAAGTATGTTAGCTTATGCCTCTCCCTCATATAAAATTGCAATGACGACCACCGATCTTGTTAACAATTCCTAGGATAGTTCCGCACACCGATGCATCATTATTACACACTTGCTATTTATAATAGCACCTACTTTTATATTTTAGTTCTTTTATATCATGCAAAGTTATCCTCTTCATACCCACACCGTAGTTCTGTTTCTCGTTTCTAATGGAAGCAAACGTTCGGTGTACGTAGAGTTGTATCAGTGGCAGATAGGACTTGAGAGAATATTGATCTTACCTTTAGCTCCTTGTGGGTTCAAAACTCCATACTTATCACTTCCACCTTTGGAAATTGCTACGATGATTCCTTGCACTTGAGGATTATCAAGCTCTTTTCTGGCGCCTTTGCTGGGGAGCAATAGCGTGGGGTTGTTATTTTTGTGTATGCTTGTTTGCTTTCTTCACTAAGTAGATTTCGTTTTCCCTTTTGTTTTTATTTAGTTGTGAGTGAAACAATTTTTTTTAAAAGAATGGAAATACAATTTTTTACTTGCCTCTTATGCCGAAAAACTTTTTCAAAAAGACAAGTGATTGGAAGGTTATGCATTGGAGAAGTGAGGGTCGACCTTGAACAGTTGTGTTCATGCTCATGGAAACAATGTAGAATTTTTCATGGAAGTTTCTCAAAAGTAAGTACCCCCTTGTATATATCCATTGTATTATAAAAATAATGTGCAAGGTTACGTTTAGAACATTTAAATTGCTTGTTTGGTGTGTGCAGCAGAAAAAATAGAAACTTTTGCTTTAGTAATTGAATTTACATTTTTTACTGGAGCATGATAAAATCTTAAATTTTTTATGCAGTACTTCTACGCAAATTGTTTAGATTGTCCTATTTTTAGAATTTTTTAAGTTACATAAGTATATGGCAGTTCCAGATTGCTACAGACTGTCCTGTTGTTGACAGGTTCTGTTTTCTATGTGTTGTTCACTTATTTTGATGACTCTATGGGTTGTATCAGGGGGTATGAACCATGGTGAAGTTGGAATACAGTACATATAATGCTAATATGAAATTGGAGTGAGTTTACAATAGTACCTAAAGGTAGTGATTTGCTTTATTATACTAACGGATCTCACAAGGTTTTTTGTTAAGTTTTGTGTGGATGAAGTGTTCGAAGATCCAGGAGTTATCGATATGAGAAGAATAAGGAGAGGCAAGAGTTCAAGCTTGTGGATGCCCAAGGCACCCCAAGTAAATATTTCAAGGATACTCAAGCACCTAAGCTTGGGGATGCCCTGGTTGGCATCCCATTTTTATTCCTCAGCAATTATCGGTATACCTTCGGTTTTGTTTTCTTAACATGCACTAGTAGAAAACAGGGCTACCATTTGGCCTTGGCCAGCCCATTAGTCCCGGTTCTTCAAGAACCGGGACCAATGGGGGTATTATACCCGGTTTGTGAGCCCAGGGGGCCAGCCGGGGCCTCGTGGGCATTGGTCCCGGTTCGTGTGGAACCATTTGTCCCGATTTGAGCCATGAACCGGGACCAATGGTCCTTGCTGCTGGCCCAAAACCATTGGTCCCGGTTCTTGGCTTGAACCAGGACAGAAGGGGTGGCTTTAGTCCCGGTTCATGCCACGAACCGGGACAAATAACTTGCCTATATATACCCCATCGCCGTGGCAGAGCACTCCACAATGCTCTGTTTTGTCAAGCCGGCGATGGGAGGGCATTTGGGTGCTCTAGTTCACCTCCTATGCACATGAGGTGTTCGATGAAATGCCCGAGCCACACTAGTTAAGATTTCTCCTCTTGAAACTCGACCTCCGAGCTCCATTTTCAACGAGATTTGTCTAGATTTAGCGGTCCGTCACGCCCCGTCCCCGCCCCATCTTCACCGCCGTCGATTGTCCGCGCCGATCTCGTCGCCGGCACCACCGTGGTGAGCCTCTTGTTCTTATCTTCTTTCTGAAAGAAAAAAATTCTGACTTCAGATAGATACTTGTCTAATTTTCTTACTTTTATTACTTCTTGTTATTATATAGCGCGATGGTTTTGGTATCCGCCCCCGTCGGCCCTCGTCCTGTCTATGATTCAGATGTGGTATATATTATCTTTTCATAACTATTTGGTTCATTTATTGTTTATGACAATTATGCCGACCAATGTGACATAGATTTTATTTATCTAGGAGGTTGTTGAATCGGAAATTCCAACCGACCCTATTGTCGAGAGGTTAAATTTAGTTGAAGAAGAAAACAATTACTTGAAGGAAAAAATAAGAAAAATTGAGGAGGAGAAGATGATATTGGAGTTGCATGTTGCGGATGTCATTGATGATCACAAGATCAAGATGGATGCAATGCGGTTGAAGATTAAAAATATTAGAAAATATGCCATTCATACCAAGGCTTGGTATCATTATGCAGTTGGATTAGTTGTTACCTTGGTTGCGGTTATGATCGCATTTGTTTTTGCATTGAAATGTTTTACATAATTTCAATGTATGGTTTAATTAGATGCTCTGGAGAGCTATATGTTGTTCAATGAGAACTATGTATGTACTTTGGTTTTAATGTTGTGGAGAACTATGTATGTACTTTGGTTTCAGAGTTCATTTCAAATGCTTTTCAACTTCATGGTCCTATAGCTCAAAATAATCAGTAAATGCATGAAAAATAACAAATGAAGTCAGGAAGGGTTGTAAATTGATGATGTGGCTTTGAATGGTGCATTTTTAACATAGAAAAACAAGGGGGTTCAAATAAGTTCAAAAAAATGAAATCCCTTTGTAACAGACGAGTTTCCGTATGAAACCCTGATACTTCGAAGGAGATTGTCTGTTTTGTACACGAAGTGCATCCAATTTTTCCCGTAAGCCTCTCTACTTTCTTGCACATGCTATGTGGGTGAAATGATGATACCATGCCAACTTGGAACCTTTTCAGAGTTCATTTCAAATGCTTTTCAATTTCATGGTCTTATAGCTCAAAATAATCAGTAAATGCATGAAAAATAACAAATGAAGTCAGAAAGGGTTGTAAATTGATGATGTGGCTTTGAATGGTGCATTTTGAACATAGAAAAACAAGGGGGGTTCAAATAAGTTCAAAAGAAATGAAATCCCTTTGTAACAGACGAGTTTCCGTATGAAACCCTGATACTTCGAAGGAGATTGTCTGTTTTGTACACGAAGTGCATCCAGTTTTTGCCGTAAGCCTCTCTACATTCTTGCACATGCTATGTGGGTGAAATGATGATACCATGCCAACTTGGAACCTTTTTAGAGTTCATTTCAAATGCTTTTCAATTTCATGGTCTTATTGCTCAAAATAAAATAAATAAGTAATTTGAAACAAAATAATATAAACTTTAATAAAATAGATAAGTAGAAACAAAAAAAACTTTAATAACATGAATAAAATTTATGAAACTAAAATTATCAAAGTATGTTCTGTTCAAATCGTTATAAGTAACTTCTAGTATTATTGAAACTAAAATTATATAAAATTGATGCAACTAAAATTATCAAAGTATTTTCTGTTCAAAATCATTAAAAGCAAAAAGAATTTTCATAAAGAACTTTTTTTGTTAGAAACTTTAATAGCAAAAAGAATTAACATAAAATAAAATTAATAAGTAATTGTAAACAAAATAATATAAAATAAATAAGTATTTTGTTGTAATTAGAAACAAAACAAAATAAATAAAGCAAAAAAGAAAACAAAAAAAATTGGGAAAAAATCAAAAATTTGCCACCAACTGGGCCACCACGGCGTGAATACGACTAGAAACCCATCCATGGGCCAGGATTCAGGCCCGCAGTAGGCCCAGAAGGCCCATCAGGCAAAGCAGTAGGAAGTAGGCCCGCAAGCCTGCGGTAGAGAGGAGCTCGAGAGGGCTGCGGCAGTGGGGCTTATAAACCACTGCGCGCCCCTCTCAACTAGCGAGGTGGGACTAAACTTTGGCCCCGATGCGGGCAGCACAAGGGCCTTTGGTCCCGGTTGGTGGCACAAACCAGGACTAAAGGGGGGGGGGGCATTGGTACTGGTTGGTGCCACGAACCGGTACCAATGCCCACCCTTTAGTCCCGGTTGGTGCCACGAACCGGGACCAAAGGCCGCCGCTTCCGGCCCTTTGGGCTGCTGAAAAGAGACCTTTGGTCCCGGTTGGTGGCACCAACCGGGACTAAAGGGGGGCATTGGCATTGGTTGGTGCCACGAACTGGTACCAATACCTTTGCTATATAAGCCAGCAATCGTGAAATTTTTGTCAGTTCTTCGATCCCTCCGACGCCGCCGCCAGGCTGCCCGAGCTCGCCGTGCCTCTGCCACGCCGCGGTTGCCCCGCCCCGACCAAGCCGCCGTCGCCCCTGCCCCCCGACCACGCAGCGCGCCCTCGCCGTGCCTCTGCCGCGCCCCCGACCCGCCCCATCGACGTCGTCGCCGCCCTCTGCCCCGTCGACGCCATCGCCCCTGCCCTGACCACGCCACCGTCGCCCCTGCCCCGACCACGCCACCGTCGCCACCCTGTACACCGACGCCGGCGCCGTGCTTCTGCCCCTGCCCCGACCATGCCACACCTCTCCTTGGTCAGGCCGGCCAGCGCCACCCCCCTGTCCTCTCCTCTATTTTTTCAGATTATATGATGTTTTTTCCAGATTATATGTATATGTGTGAGTATATGTATGTGTGTATATCTGATTATATGTCCTTTTTTTAGATTTTTTGTTCATATATATGAAGATTTGTTTTTTGCCTTTTTATAAAAATGTATATATGTATATATGTATGTTCTTTGTGCATATAAAAGTTAGATTTTTAGTACATTTGGGTACATTTTAGGTTTGTTTTATCTATATATGTTCTCTGATTTAGTACATTTTAGGTTAGTTTCATTTTTAGAAAAGTTTTATATATTTAGGAAAAGAAGGAAGAGAAGGAAGAAGGAAGAAGAAGAAAAAGTTTTATATATGCAAAAGTTACACTTTTAGATTAGTATTATAGATCTAGCTAGGAAGATAAGGAAGAAGAAGAAAAAGAAGGAGAGGAAAAAGGAAAATAAGAAGAGGAAGAAAGGAGAAGAAGAGGAGATGAAGAAGAGGAGAAATAAATAAGAAGAGGAAAAAAGAAGAAAAAGAAGAGGAGAAGAAGAAAGGAATAGAGGAGAAAGAAGAAAAAAATAGAACTTCAACACGAGGGGGGGGGGGGTACCGATATACCCCCTCCCCGATAACATTATTTTCCCATGTATATGTATGTCGCATCGTTGTCAATATAACCCCCTTCCGGATAACTTCGACATGAGGGGCGGTCGATATATATACCCCCTCTCGACCATGATAACTTATACCACGGCAGCACCCCCCTCTGCCCTCTCGCTTGACCAAAACTCTCGAGGACACCCAAACCCTAGAGAAAAAATGATGTTGGTCTCCTACCCCCTCCCGCCGCGCCCCTACCCGGCAAACTCTCTTGAGGCCACCCAAATTTACCAAGTTAAAAGAGCGTTGTCGTCGAGGCCACCCCAAACCCTTGAAGCATTGTCTAGGCCACCCCAAACCCTAGAGAAGCAGCGTCGAGGCCACTAACATGATTCCTTATTGTGATTAGCTAGCTAGTTCTATGTTTGCCACTAATATATATCCATCTGTACCATGTTTGAATAATAATTGACATGCTGTAAATATTTGCAGAAACTATGGAGCACTCCCGAGACGAAGCAAGAGAAGCGATGTTGGGGGACATAATCGCACAAGGAAGTGATGTCATTGCGTCATTTCTCAACGACACCGATGGTCAGGAAGGACTGGGTGAAGAAGAGGGCTATGTTCATGATGGCTCCGGCCCAATAATGCCGGTACAAGAAGAGGGCTATGTTCATGATGGCTCCGGTGACCCAATGGAGGTACAAGAAGGAGACCGTGCTGACTGCTCCGGTGACCGAACCGAGTTTGGCCAGGTATATATATATTAGTTAAGCCCGTGCTGACTAGTTAATTGATGCATTCATTGTTTTCATATGTACACATATTAATTAACTCTCGTCTTTCTTCTTTTTTCTCTAGCCCTCCGGATCAAGCTCAACTTCGGTAAAGAAACGAGGCCCGAAGAAAAAGTTGCGCTCGGATGAAAGGTTTGAGATCACAGCAATCGCGCGTGATGGCACGCCGATTGAACCCATCCGGACAAGGAATGCATTTCGTCTTCAGTGCGGGGTTCTTGTTAGGGACAAGATCCCGATCAGTATCCAGCAATGGTTAAAGCCAAAGAAAGAAGACCCTGAGGTGCCGACGTATTATGTCTCCGATATGCAGAAAGAAGATCTTTGGACAATGCTTAAGGCAAATTTCACCCTACCACCAGAGGAGGATCCAGAGAAGCCAGTTAAAGAGGAACTGATCAAGTCTCATGCTCTTAAGAAGATGGCAGAACTATTCAGGAGGTGGAAGAATGAGCTGAAAACATTTGTCGACAAAGAAGAGACACCAGAATTCACCGGAAAGTATGAGAAGATCAGAGATCAATGGCCCGCATTTGTGGCCCAGAAGACATCAGAAAAGAGTAATAAGATGTCAGCGACAAACAAGATTAATGCTGCAAAGAAGAAGCATCACCATCGCACGGGGTCAGGTGGCTACCTCAAAGCCCGACCTTTGTGGGACAAGGCTGAGAATGACCTGATTGCTAAAGGGGTCGAACCAGAGACATTGAACTGGCCAGACCGTTGCCGGGCTTGGTTCTTCGGGGTTGGCGGAACCTTGGACCCTGTAACATGGAAGTGCATTTGGACGGATGAGCAACTGCGAATACCCGTCAGAAAGCTTCGGGAGTATATCGAGAAAGCGCAGCAAGGGACGTTCGTCCCAGACAGAGAGAATGACAAGCTCACAATGGCCCTCGGGAATCCTAAGCACCCTGGACGGACAGGAGGCACGCCAAGCTCCATCCCGTGGAAGGCTAGCTTTCCGGACGCAGGGGGTTACAAAACCCAGGAGAGGAGGAAGAAAGTGGAGCATAGCCAACTGCAGGCGCTGCACGAAAGGGTACAAGGGCTAGAGGAACGAGAAGCAGATCGCAGCAAACGACCTGCCAAATCTTCCCTTGAAGCTGTTGGGGAACGTAGTAATTTCAAAAAATTTCCTATGCACACGCAAGATCATGGTGATGGCATAGCAACGAGAGGGGAGAGTGTTCATCCGCGTACCCTCGTAGACCATAAGCGGAAGCGTTATGACAACGCGGTTGATGTAGTCGTACGTCTTCACGATCCGACCGATCCAAGCACCGAACGTACGGCACCTCCGAGTTCAGCACATGTTCAGCTCGATGACGATCCCCGGGCTCCGATCCAGCAAAGCTTCGGGAAGAGTTCCGTCAGCACGACGGCGTGGTGACGATGATGATGTTCTACCGGCGCAGGGCTTCGCCTAAACTCCGCAACGATATGACCGAGGTGGAATATGGTGGAGAGGGGCATCACACACGGCTAAGGAACGATCCATAGATCAATTTGTGTCGTTATGGGGTGCCCCCCTGCCCCCGTATATAAAGGAGGGAGGGGGAGGTGCGGCCGGCCCCTTGGGGTGCGCCTGGAGGAGTCCTACTCCCACCGGGAGTAGGACTCCCCCCTCTTGCCTTGGTGGAGAAGGAAAGGGGGGAGGGGAAAGAGGAAAGGGGGGCGCCGCCCCCCCTTCCTTGTCCTATTCGGACTAGGGGGAGAGGGGGCGCGCGACCTGCCCTGGCCGGCCCTCCTCTTCTCCCTCATGGCCCACTAAGGCCCATTAAGCCCCGGGAGGGTTTCGGTAACCCCGCGGTGTTCCGGTAAAATCCCGATTTCACCCGGAACCTTTCCGATGTCCAAACATAGGCTTCCAATATATCAATCTTTATGTCTCGACCATTTAGAGACTCCTCGTCATGTCCGTGATCACATCCGGGACTCCGAACAAACTTCGGTACATCAAAACTTATAAACTCATAATAAAATTGTCATCGTAACGTTAAGCGTGCGGACCCTACGGGTTCGAGAACTATGTAGACATGACCTAGAACCATTCTCGGTCAATAACCAATAGAGGAACCTGGATGCCCATATTGGTTCCTACATATTCTACGAAGATCTTTATCGGTCAAACCGCATAACAACATACGTTGTTCCCTTTGTCATCGGTATGTTACTTGCCCGAGATTTGATCATCGGTATCCAATACCTAGTTCAATCTCGTTAACGGCAAGTCTCTTTACTCGTTCTATAACACATCATCTTATAACTAACTCATTAGTTACAATGCTTGCAAGGCTTAGGTGATGAGTATTACCGAGAGGGCCCAGAGATACCTCTCCGATAATCGGAGTGACAAAACCTAATCTCGAATTATGCCAACCCAACATGTACCTTCGGAAACACCTGTAGAGCACCTTTATAATCACCCAGTTACATTGTGACGTTTGGTGGCACACAAAGTGTTCTTCCGGTAAATGTGAGTTGCACAATCTCATAGTTGCAGGAACTTTGTATAAGTCATGAAGAAAGCAATAGCAACATACTAAACGATCAAGTGCTAGGCTAACGGAATGGGTCATGTCAATCACATCATTCTTCTAATGATGTGATCCCATTAATCAAATGACAACACATGTCTATGGTTAGGAAACATAACCATCTTTGATTAATGAGCTAGTCAAGTAGAGGCATACTAGTGACTATATGTTTGTTTATGTATTCACACATGTATCATGTTTCCGGTTAATACAATTCTAGCATGAATAATAAACATTTATCATGATATGAGGAAATAAATAATAACTTTATTATTGCCTCTAGGGCATATTTCCTTCAGTCTCCCACTTGCACTAGAGTCAATAATCTAGATTACATAGTAATGATTCTAACACCCATGGAGTCTTGGTGTTGATCATGTTTTGCTCGTGAGAGAGGCTTAGTCAACGGGTCTGCAACATTCAGATCCGTATGTATTTTGCAAATCTCTATGTCTCCCACTTGGACTTGGTCCCAAATGGAATTGAAGCGTCTCTTGATGTGCTTGGTCCTCTTGTGAAATCTGGATTCCTTTGCCAAGGCAATTGCACCAGTATTGTCACAGAAGATCTTCATTGGTCCCGATGCACTAGGTATGACACCTAGATCGGAAATGAACTCCTTCATCCAGACTCCTTCATTTGCTGCTTCCGAAGCAGCTATGTACTCCGCTTCACATGTAGATCCTGCTACGACGCTTTGTTTAGAACTGCACCAACTTACAGCTCCACCGTTTAATAAAAACATGTATCCGGTTTGCGATTTAGAATCGTCCGGATCAGTGTCAAAGCTTGCATCGACGTAACCGTTTACGACTAGCTCTTTGTCACCTCCATATACGAGAAACATATCCTTAGTCCTTTTCAGGTATTTCAGGATGTTCTTGACCGCTGTCCAGTGATCCACTCCTGGATTACTTTGGTACCTTCCTGCCAAGCTTATTGCTAAGCATACGTCAGGTCTGGTACACAGCATTGCATACATGATAGAGCCTATGGCTGAAGCATAGGGAACATTTTTCATTTACTCTCTATCTTCTGCTGTGGTCGGGGTCGGGCATTAAGTTTGACTCAACTTCACACCTTGTAGCACAGGCAAGAATCCTTTCTTTGCCTGATCCATTTTGAACTTTTTCAAAATTTTGTCAAGGTATGTGCTTTGTGAAAGTCCTATTAAGCGTCTTGATCTATCTCTATAGATCTTGATGCCCAATATGTAAGCAGCTTCACCGAGGTCTTTCATTGAAAAACTTTTATTCAGGTATCCTTTTATGCTATCCAGAAATTCTATATCATTTCCAATTAATAATATGTCATCTACATATAAAATTAGAAATGCTACAGAGCTCCCACTCACTTTCTTGTAAATACAGGCTTCTCCAAAAGTCTGTATAAAACCATATGCTTTGATCACACTATCAAAGCGTTTATTCCAACTCCGAGATGCTTGCACCAGTCCATAAATGGAACGCTGGAGCTTGCACACTTTGTCAGCACCTTTTGGATCAACAAAACCTTCCAGCTGCATCATATACAACTCTTCTTCTAGAAATCCATTCAAGAATGCAATCTTGACATCCATTTGCCAAATTTCATAATCATGAAATGCAGCAATAGCTAACATGATTCGGACGGACTTAAGCATCGCTACGGGTGAGAAAGTCTCATCGTAGTCAACCCCTTGAACTTGTCGAAAACCTTTTGCAACAAGTCGAGCTTTATAGACAGTTATATTACCATCAGCTTCAGTCTTCTTCTTAAAGATCCATTTATTCTCAATGGCTTGCCGATCATCGAGCAAGTCAACCAAAGTCCATAATTTGTTTTCATACATGGATCCCATCTCAGATTTCATGGCTTCTAGCCATTTTGCGGAATCTGGGCTCATCATCGCTTCCTCATAGTTCGTAGGTTCATCATGGTCAAGTAACATGACTTCCAGAATAGGATTACCGTACCACTCTGGTGCGGATCTTACTCTGGTAGACCTACGAGGTTCAGTAGAAACTTGATCTGAAGTTTCATGATCATTATCATTAGCTTCCTCACTAATTGGTGTAGTTGTCACAGGAACCGGTTCTCGTGATGAACTACTTTCCAATAAGGGAGTAGATACAATTATTTCATCAAGTTCTACTTTCCTCCCACTCACTTCTTTCGAGAGAAACTCCTTCTCTAGAAAGGATCCATTCTTAGCAACGAATATCTTGCCTTCGGATCTGTGATAGAAGGTGTACCCAATAGTCTCTTTTGGGTATCCTATGAAGACACATTTCTCCGATTTAGGTTCGAGCTTATCTAGTTGAAGTTTCTTCACATAAGCATCGCAGCCCCAAACTTTAAGAAACGACAACTTTGGTTTCTTGCCAAACCACAGTTCATAAGGCGTCTTCTCAACGGATTTTGATGGTGCCCTATTTAACGTGAATGCGGCCGTATCTAAAGCATAACCCCAAAATGATAGCGGTAAATCAGTAAGAGACATCATAGATCGAACCATATCCAGTAAAGTACGATTACGACGTTCGGACACACCATTTCATTGTGGTGTTCCAGGTGGCGTGAGTTGTGAAACTATTCCACATTGTTTCAAGTGTAGGCCAAACTCATAACTCAAATATTCTCCTCCACGATCAGATCGTAGAAATTTTATTTTCTTGTTAAGATGATTTTCCACTTCACTCTGAAATTCTTTGAACTTTTCAAATGTTTCAGACTTGTGTTTCATCAAGTAGATATACCCATATCTGCCCAAATCATCTGTGAAGGTGAGAAAATAACGATACCCGCCGCGAGCCTCAACATTCATTGGGCCACAAACATCAGTATGTATGATTTCCAATAAATCAGTTGCTTGCTCCATAGTTCCGGAGAACGGCGTTTTAGTCATCTTGCCCATAAGGCACGGTTCGCAAGTACCAAGTGATTCATAATCAAGTGATTCCAAAAGTCCATCAGTATGGAGTTTCTTCATGCGCTTTACACCGATATGACCCAAATGGCAGTGCCACAAATAAGTTGCACTATCATTATTAACTCTGCATCTTTTGGTTTCAACACTATGAATATGTGTATTACTACTATCGAGATTTAATAAAAATAGACCACTCTTCAAGGGTGCATGACCATAAAAGATATTACTCATATAAATAGAACAACCATTATTCTCTGATTTAAATGAATAACCGTCTTGCATCAAACAAGATCCAGATATAATGTTCATGCTCAACGCTGGCACCAAATAACAATTATTTAGGTCTAAAACTAATCCCGAAGGTAGATGTAGAGGTAGCGTGCCGACCGCGATCACATCGACTTTGGAACCGTTTCCCACGCGCATCGTCACCTCGTCCTTGGCCAGTGCTCGCTTATTCCGTAGTCCCTGTTTCGAGTTGCAAATATTAGCAACAGAACCAGTATCAAATACCCAGGTGCTACTACGAGCTCTAGTTAGGTACACATCAATAACATGTATATCACATATACCTTTGTTCACTTTGCCATCCTTCTTATCCGCCAAATACTTGGGGCAGTTCCGTTTCCAGTGACCAGTCTGCTTGCAGTAGAAGCACTCAATTTCAGGCTTAGGTCCAGACTTGGGTTTCTTCTCTTGAGCAGCAACTTGCTTGCTGTTCTTCTTGAAGTTCCCCTTCTTCTTCCCTTTGCCCTTTTTCTTGAAACTAGTGGTCTTGTTGACCATCAGCACTTGATGCTCCTTCTTGATTTCTACCTCCGCAGCTTTTAGCATTGCGAAGAGCTCGGGAATAGTCTTGTTCATCCCTTGCATATTATAGTTCATCACAAAGCTCTTGTAGCTTGGTGGCAGTGATTGGAGAATTCTGTCAATGACGCTATCATCCGGAAGATTAACTCCCAGTTGAATCAAGTGATTATTATACCCAGACATTTTGAGTATATGCTCACTAACAGAACTATTCTCCTCCATCTTGCAGCTGTAGAACTTATTGGAGACTTCATATCTCTCAATCCGGGCATTTGCTTGAAATATTAACTTCAACTCCTGGAACATCTCATATGCTCCATGACGTTCAAAACATCGTTGAAGACCCGGTTCTAAGCCGTAAAGCATGGCACACTGAACTATAGAGTAGTCATCAGCTTTGCTCTGCGAGACGTTCTTAACGTCGTCAGTTGCATCAGCAGCAGGCCTGGCACCCAGCGGTGCTTCCAGGACGTAACTTTTCTGTGCAGCAATGAGGATAATCCTCAGGTTACGGACCCAGTCCGTGTAATTGCTACCATCATCTTTCAACTTTGCTTTCTCAAGGAACGCATTAAAATTCAACGGAACAACAGCATGAGCCATCTATCTACAAACAAACATAGACAAGCAAAATACTATCAGGTACTAAGTTCATGATAAATTTAGGTTCAATTAATCATATTACTTAAGAACTCCCACTTAGACAGACATCTCTCTAGTCATCTAAGTGATCACGTGATCCAAATCAACTAAACCATAACCGATCATCACGTGAGATGGAGTAGTTTTCAATGGTGAACATCATTATGTTGATCATATCTACTATATGATTCACGCTCGACCTTTCGGTCTCTGTGTTTCGAGGCCATATCTGCATATGCTAGGCTCGTCAAGTTTAACCTGAGTATTCCGTGTGTGCAAAACTGTCTTGCACCCGTTGTAGATGGACGTAGAGCTTATCACACCCGATCATCACGTGGTGTCTGGGCACGATGAACTTTGGCAATGGTGCATACTCAGGGATAACACTTCTTGATAATTTTAGTGAGAGATCATCTTAAAATGCTACCGTCAATCAAAGCAAGATAAGATGCATAAAGGATAAACATCACATGCAATCAATATAAGTGATATGATATGGCCATCATCATCTTGTGCTTGTGATCTCCATCTCCGAAGCACCGTCATGATCACCATCGTCATTGGCGCGACACCTTGATCTTCATCGTAGCATCGTTGTCGTCTCGCCATCTATTGCTTCTACGACTATCGCTACCGCTTAGTGATAAAGTAAAGCAATTACAGGGCGTTTGCATTTCATACAATAAAGCGACAACCATATGGCTCCTGCCAGTTGCCGATAACTTCGGTTACAAAACATGATCATCTCATACAATAAAATATAGCATCACGTCTTGACCATATCACATCACAACATGCCCTGCAAAAACAAGTTAGACATCCTCTACTTTGTTGTTGCAAGTTATACGTGGCTTCTACGGGCTTAGCAAGAACCGTTATTACCTACGCATCAAAAACCACAACGATAGTTTGTCAAGTTGGTGCTGTTTTAACCTTCGCAAGGACCGGGAGTAGCCACACTCGATTCAACTAAAGTGAGAGAGACAGACACCCGCTGGTCACCTTTAAGCAACGAGTGCTCGTAGCGGTGAAACCAGTCTCGCGTAAGCATACGCGTAATGTCGGTCCGGGCCGCTTCATCTCACAATACCGCCGAACCAAAGTATGACATGCTGGTAAGCAGTATGACTTATATCGCCCACAACTCACTTGTGTTCTACTCGTGCATATGACACCTACGCATAAAACCAGGCTCGGATGCCATTGTTGGGGAACGTAGTAATTTCAAAAATTTTCCTACGCACACGCAAGATCATGGTGATGGCATAGCAACGAGGGGGGAGAGTGTTCGTCCATGTACCCTCGTAGACCGTAAGCGGAAGCGTTATGACAACGCGGTTGATGTAGTCGTACGTCTTCACGATCCGACCGATCCAAGCACCGAACGTACGGCACCTCCGAGTTCAGCACACGTTCAGCTTGATGACGATCCCCGGGCTCCGATCCAGCAAAGCTTCGGGGAAGAGTTCCGTCAGCACGACGGTGTGGTGACGATGATGATGTTCTATCGGCGCAGGGCTTCGCCTAAACTCCGCGACGATATGATCGAGGTGGAATATGGTGGAGAGGGGCACCGCACACGGCTAAGGAACGATCCGTAGATCAACTTGTGTCGTTATGGGGTGCCCCCCTGCCCCCATATATAAAGGAGGGAGGGGGAGGTGCGGCCGGCCCCCTTGGGGTGCGCCTGGAGGAGTCCTACTCCCACCTCTTGCCTTGGTGGAGAAGGAAAGGGGGAGGGGAAAGAGGAAAGGGGGGCGCCGCCCCCCTTCCTTGTCCTATTCAGACTAGGGGGAGAGGGGCGCGCGGCCTGCCCTGGCCGGCCCTCCTCTTCTCCCTCATGGCCCACTAAGGCCCATTAACCCCCGGGAGGGTTCCGGTAACCCCCCGGTGTTCCGGTAAAATCCCGATTTCACCCGGAACCTTTCCGATGTCCAAACATAGGCTTCCAATATATCAATCTTTATGTCTTGACCATTTCGAGACTCCTCGTCATGTCCGTGATCACATCCGGGACTCCGAACAAACTTCAATACATCAAAACTTATAAACTCATAATAAAACTGTCATCGTAACGTTAAGCGTGCGGACCCTACGGGTTCGAGAACTATGTAGACATGACCTAGAACCATTCTCGGTCAATAACCAATAGCGGAACCTGGATGCCCATATTGGTTCCTACATATTCTACGAAGATCTTTATCGGTCAAACCGCATAACAACATACGTTGTTCCCTTTGTCATCGGTATGTTACTTGCCCGAGATTTGATCGTCTGTATCCAATACCTAGTTCAATCTCATTACCGGCAAGTCTCTTTACTCATTCTATAACACATCATCTTATAACTAACTCATTAGTTACAATGCTTGCAAGGCTTAGGTGATGAGTATTACCGAGAGGGCCCAGAGATACCTCTCCGACAATCGGAGTGACAAAACCTAATCTCGAATTATGCCAACCCAACATGTACCTTCGGAAACACCTGTAGATCACCTTTATAATCACCCAGTTACGTTGTGACGTTTGGTGGCACACAAAGTGTTCTTCCGGTAAACGTGAGTTGCACAATCTCATAGTTGCAGGAACTTTGTATAAGTCATGAAGAAAGCAATAGCAACATACTAAACGATCAAGTGCTAGGCTAACGGAATGGGTTATGTCAATCACATCATTCTTCTAATGATGTGATCCCATTAATCAAATGACAACACATGTCTATGGTTAGGAAACATAACCATCTTTGATTAATGAGCTAGTCAAGTAGAGGCATACTAGTGACTATATGTTTGTCTATGTATTCACACATGTATCATGTTTCCGGTTAATACAATTCTAGCATGAATAATAAACATTTATCATGATATGAGGAAATAAATAATAACTTTATTATTGCCTCTAGGGCATATTTCCTTCAGAAGCTACCCCGCCATCTCAGCGGAGAAGCAGAGTGGCTTCCACCGAGCAGACTCAGCAGCTGGAGCATGTCTTCACGGCTCCTGCTAGCTACCCCGTGGAGGCTATCATGGAGTCTCAACATTGCCACCTTATGACGCGATGGATGACATTGAAAGTCAAGGCGGCTGTTGGCTCTGTTATACCTAATGAACCTAACTCAACCTACCACAGCCAGCCGATTCTAGAAGGATATGCTAGGGTGATGGTGGATCAAATAACGGACGGATTTGAGGACCTTCAACTTGACCACCCTACGGGTGAAGGGGAGATTCGGCTGTGTTCTTCTATGAATACTCCATGCCTATGGCGGAAGGAGCTCATCAACCTTCCGAACTGGACGCCTCCGCCTCATCCTCCTCCTCCGGCGAGTCAGGGTAATCCGCCTCCTCCTCCGCCTCCTCTTCCGGCGAGTGATCAGGGCACTCAGCCTCCTCCTCCGTCTCCTCCTCCGACGAGTGATCAGGGCACTCAGCCTCCTTCTCCGGTGCGTGGCGGCACTCTGCCTCCTTCTCCGCCTGAGCCGGCGCGCCTGAGCAGCCAACCTCCTCCTTCTCCACCTCGTCGACAAGGGCGGATCAAGAGACCGGCCGCCACTCCGGCTGCTCCGGCGCGTCGTAGTCCTTCGCCTCCGCCTCGTAAGAAAGGAAAGACAGCCGCAACCGCTCCATCTGCTCTAGCGTCTAGCAGCACAGCCAGAGCCGGGAGGCAATACAAATACGGTCCTTCTCTCAAGACTCCAGAGAAGTTACCATACGAGAGGACCATGGAGGAAAACACGCGGATCATGCAAGCCGAAGTGGATAACTTCTTTGAAGGGGTGAAAGCAAAGAAACATCCACCTCCGGAGGAGAAGATAGATCCGGTAAAAGTGAAGCGTACTCTGGCTGCCCTGCAGAAACCGCCAAAGTCTCCGACGAAAGGCAACTATGAGCGCAATCTTACAAAGTCATTTGTGGAAGCGTCGCGGTCGGGAAGTACTATCAGTGGTCAACGATGAGCTGGGAAAAAAGTTGCCCAGCTCGGCGAACAAGCGAACCAATCGTCCCCCCCGCTCCAGGTGTCTAGCGTTATCATCGCTAATGTTCCGGGCGGGATGGTGCCCGGTTATAACAATCCTGAAGATTACCTGCCCGACGAAGTACATTATGATTTCTTGAAGGTGGACGAACACAAATATGTGTACGGGAAGCCTCTCGTCAAAGATGAAAGATCTCTACAAACGATGATGTTCAGATTCCATGAATGGTACATGAAAACTTGCAGAGAGTCTGAGGGGAGAAATATTTTGACGGTGATGGTCAGAGAGGAGCATGACCTCATTGGACTTGAATTGTTGAATGTTCCATTTGAGGAGTTCTTCGCGTTTTTCAATCTAAAGGCCCTCGATAAATTAATGATCACTTGCTACTGCCTATAAGTACACAGTACTACTTCTGTCATTAAGTCTCTATATATAGGTCAGCTCTTTCATTGCATGTATTTTTAATTATCCTCACTATATTATGCAGATTGAAGATCGCCGAATTGAAGAAACAAGGAATCAGTGATATTGGGTTCATTAACACAAATCTCATAGATGCATATATGGTTAAATCTCAAGCCAAAGAAACTGAGGCCAAGCTGCTAAAATCGTTTGTAGTAAATCAAAAAAAAGCTATAATACTCTTCCCTTACGAATTCAAGTGAGTGTTACTGTCTTCTGCATGTTCAGTTTCCCTTATTAGTCGAGGTAATTATAGTATAATGTAATTGATGAGTTATGCATGCGTGCGCAACTTCCACTATATTCTCCTAGCGATTAAGTTTGAGCAGGGATTAGTAACCGTCTTAGACTTGAGACGAAAAGATCCCACGGAGTATGCGGACATGACTGAAATTGTAGAGAAGTAGGTTAAATCAATCATTATCACACCATATAGGCAACTTTGTTCATTTCCTGATATCAAGTAATTGTCTTCTTTGTCTGCTGGCAGGGTTTGGAAAAAATTCACCTCAAAAACTCTGGGACTGCCGAAGAAGATGAAATTTAGACACCCGAAAGTAAGTACTATAGTAGCATGTTCCACGCATCTCCTAGTGATTCAAGCGCTAGTTTCATCAATACTATTTAGCATGCTTGCTAATTATCAGTTTGATTGACCTCTATTTCTTGTAAAGTGGTTGTGGCAGGAACAAGGGAATGATTACTGTGGATACTACATTTGCGAGTCCATCCGCCACACGACCTGTGAGCGGGGCTACTCTGACAAACAATATGAAGTGCGTAAATAATAATATTCACAATTTTATTTTATTACCATAATTTGTGTTTAGTTTCATTTATTCATATATATATGTATTGACCCCCTTCTTCAAATTAGATATTTCGGATGCGGGATGAACTCCTACCACCAGATCGTATGCGAGGAATTCAAGAGGAATTGGCGGCATTCTTTCTTGACCACGTGATCGCTAAAGACGGAGAATACCATGTGGACGCTGAGTTCATTTGGAATTAGGAGATTATATTGTAATTAAGAGATAATTATATTGTATATATGTAGCCAGTACGTAGCGTCGGATAGATATACGAGAACTTGTTGTTTGACCAATCTCTCAGAGAAGGAGAGGTGGTCGATATCACTTCTCTTTATATGCATATATGTTCATGACGATCTTCTTTTTCCTTCATTTGCTTACTAGCTAGCGTGTCTAGTCCTCTCTATACATATAGTACGTAGCATCGACCAAGCTCGGAGATAAGAGAGGACACTTCTCTCTATTAATTAGCTAGCTAACACAATATATGAAACACCTAAATTAACCACCCAAACCCCCCTAACCCCCCCTTTAAAAAAAAACAAAAACCCCAACACCTGATTCGCTGACGCGTGGAAGCCTTTTGGTACCGGTTTATGTCACCAACCGGGACCAAAGGCCCCCCTGCCTGGGCTGCCCGCAGTGGCCACGTGGATGCCCATCTGTCCCAGTTCGTTTAAGAACCGTGACTAAAGAGTGGAGGCATTAGTAACGACATATTAGTCCTGGTTCAAGAACCGGGACTAAAGGCCCTTATGAACCGGGACAAATGCCCTGTTTGCTACTAGTGATGGTATGTGTCTTTTGAGTTTATTTTTTCCTTTCTTTTCCTTTATGCACCATGATAGTATGAGATAGTCCTTCATTGATTTATAGAATGCTATTTGTGCTTCACTTAAATCTTTTGAGTATGACTTTATAGAATGCTCTTTGTGCTTCACTTAAATCTTTTGAGCATGGCTTTATAGAATGCTTCATGTGCTTCACTTATAAATTTTGAGCTTGGATGTTGGTAAATCTATATTAATTGTAGAATGCTCCATGAACTTCACTTATATCTTTTAGAGTATGAATAAGACTATCATCGGAATTGGGCTTAGAAGAGTATCATTATAATATCATGCCTAGATAAAAAGGCATTAAAGAAAAGCGCTTGTTGGGAGACAACCCAATATTTATCCTTACTGTTTTTGTGTGTTCACATGTTTAGGCTACTGTAGTAATCATGTTTTATAGCTTTTATTTCAATAAAGTGCCAAGTAAGACCTTTGGGATGGCTTACGGTGATACTTGATTTGATCTTGCTAAAAAATAGAAACTTTTGCACCCAGTAATATAATTTTCATTTTAACAGAAGCCCGATAAAATACTGATTCTTTTTGCAGAAGATCAATATACAAATGGCCTAGGTTGTCCCAATTTGTCAGAAGTTTTAGTAACAGAAGTATGGTTGTTGTCCAGATCTACAGACTGTTCTGTTTTTGGCAGATTCTGTTTCAATGCATAATTTGCTTGTTTTCTAGTTTCCATGGCTTATATTGCTCAATATAAATTATACAAATGATAAGGTACAATAGACATTGTGTGAGAACAATTATGAATCTTATATTGACAGTACCAAAGTGAAAGATTTACTCTTTATCATACTAACCCATCTAACGAAGTTCCGTCAAGTTTTGTGTGATTGAAGTTTTCAAGTTTTGGGTGAGATATCGATATGAGGAGAATAAAGAGTGGCAATAGCCGAAGATTGGGGATGACCAAGGCACCCCAAGGTAATATTCAAGGACAACCAAGAGCCTAAGATTGGGGATGCCCTAGAAGGCATCCCCTCTTTCGTCTCCATCTATCGATAAGTTTACTTGAGGCTATATTTTTATTCACCACATGATATGTGTTTTGCTTGGAGCGTCTTGTATGATATGAGTCTTTGATTTTTAGTTTGCCACAATCATCCTCGTTGTACACACCTTTTGATAGGGACATGCATGAATCGTGATTTATTAGAATACTATATGTGCTTCACTTATATCTTTTGAGCTAGGCATTTTTGCTCTAGTGCTTCACTTATATCTTTTTAGAGAACGATGGTGGTTTTATTTTATAGAAATTGTTGAACTCTCATGCTTCACTTATATTATTTTGAGAGTCTCTAAACAGCATGGTAATTTGCTTTGGTTATGAATTTAGTCCTAATATGATAGACATCCAAGAGGGATATAATAAAAACTTTCATATAAAGTGCATTGAATACTATGAGAAGTTTTATTCCTTATGATTGTTTTGAGAGATGAAGATGGTGATATTAGAGTCATGCTAGTGAGTAATTGTGAACTGGAGAAATACTTGTGTTAAAAGTTTGTGATTCCCATAGCATGCACGTATGGTGAACCGTTATGTAATAAAGTTGGAGCATGGGGTATTTTTTATTGTCTTCCTTATGAGTGGCGGTCTGGGACGAGCGATGGTCTTTTCCTACCAATCTATCCCCCTAGGAGCATGCGCGTAGTACTTTGTTTCGATGACTAATAGATTTTTGCAATAAGTATGTGAATTCTTTATGACTAATGTTGAGTCCATGGATTATACACACTCTCACCCTTCCACCTTTGGTAGCCTCTCTAGTGCCGTGCAACTTTCGCCGGTACCATACACCAACCATATACCTTCCTCAAAATAGCCACCATACCTACCTATTATGGCATTTCCATAGCCATTCCGAGATATATTGCCATGCAACTTTGCACCATTCCGTTTATTATGACATGCTCCATCATTGTCATATTGCTTTGCATGATCATGTAGTTGACATCATATTTGTGGCAAAGCTACCTTTCATCATTTTTTATACATGTCACTCTTGAGTCATTGCACATCCTGGTAAACCACCGGAGGCATTCATATAGAGTCATATTTTTTTCTAGTATCGAGTTGTAATTTTTGAGTTGGAAGTAAATAAAAGTGTGACGACCTTCATTATTAGAGCATGTCCCATGTGAGGAAAAAAAATTTAAAGGGAGGCCAAAGAAGCCAAAAAGATGAGAGAAAAGAGAGAAGGGGCAATGCTACTATCCTTTTTCCACACTTCTGCTTCAAAGTACCACCATGATCTTCATGATAGAGAGTCTCCTATGTTGTCACTTTCATATACTAGTGGGAATTTTTCATTATAGAACTTGGCTTGTATATTCCAACGATGGGCTTCCTCAAATTTCCCTAGGTCTTCATGAGCAAGCAAGTTGGATGCACACCCACTTAGTTTCTTTTTGAGCTTTCATACACTTATAGCTCTAGTGCATCTGTTGCATGGAAATCCCTGCTCAATCACATTGATATCTATTGATGGGCATCTCCATAGCCCGTTGATATTCCTAGTTGATGTCATACTATGTCCTTCTTTTTTGTCTTCTTCACAACCACCATATTCTATTCCGCATATAGTGCTATGTCCATGGCTCACGCTCATGTATTGTGTGAAAGTTGAAAAGGTTTGAGAATAGTAAAAGTATGAAACAATTGCTGGCTTGTCATCGGGGTTGTGCATGATTTGAATATTCTGTGTGATGAAGATGGAACATAGCCAGACTATATGATTTTGTATGGATAACTTTGTTTGGCCATGTTATTTTGAGAAGACATAATTGTTTGTAAAGGTCCGGTTAATGCCTTCAAAGGCACCACTAGTGGAATCACGACATCTTGCATTATGACAGGGCATGAGGTGAATAAGGTGGCCCTAGTGGCTTCTTGGGGAGCATCATGCCTGCACATCGCTCCAACAGAGACATACTTCCCCCCCAAAGGGAAGGGACTTCGGTAAAACATCCTCGTCTTCACCGGCTCCACTTCTGGTAACTTCTTACCTTTACTTTGTGCAAGCTTATTTTGTGTTGTTGACCAAGCACTGATCTCTTGTAGGAGTTTGCTTCCGGTGGGGTGTCATAGTTGCTCGATAGTGGAGCGACACATCATAGGACCGGAAGCAAGGACTTTGTGGTGGATGTGCAACTGCTACTTGTGTGCTGCATTGGGATTTCCCCGAAGAGGAGAGGATGATGCACTACAATAGAGATAAGTATTTCCCTCAGTTATGAAACCAAGGTTAACAATCCAGTAGGAGAACCAAGCAACACTATGTAAACAACTCCTGCACACAAACAACAAATACTTGCAACCCAACGCGTAGAGGGGTTGTCAATCCCTCAACGGTTACGAGCAAGACAAAAATAAAAAATAAAATAAAGAGAAAATAGCAGCAAAGTATCTTTAGTTTTAACTAGCAAAAAGGCCTGTGCGTTGCAACGGGAGAAAATCAATACCACACGCTCTTAATTCACGAAAAGTGGTCTATAATCTGAGAATTTGTAGCTACGACCCAAACAAATGTGGTCTTAGCCTAGAAAAAGCGCAATTCAAGATTCCACATGTATTCTATTTCAACATGTTCATCCCCTATCTGAATACTACTGCTATGAAAAAAAGACGGATAATTGCATCATACTCACTAACTTAGATTGTATTTTCTTAAATTGTTAACATGTACAATAACAACATATATAATCAGATTCTACATATTTTTCTAATCAAAATTCATATATAACATATTAAATTTGGAGTTATGGTTAAGAAGATATGAGTATCTAAAAAATATATTTGATATCTACTGCGGGTTTAATGTATGAAAAATTAGGGGTTTTCTATAAAATAGCATGAAGGACTAAGAATACCTATTTCTTTTATTAATAGGTATAGATATACAAAAGATAGACCCGGGGCCCCTAATTTTCACTAGAGGATTCTCTCGAGAAAATAGCATACGGTGGATAAACAAATTACTGTTGGGCAATTGATAGAAAAGCAAATAATTCTGATGATATCCAAGGCATTGATCATACATAGGCATCATGTCCAAGATTTGTAGACCGAAATGATTCTCCATCTACTACTATTACTCCACACATCGACCGCTATCCAACATGCATCTAGTGTATTAAGTTCATGAAAAAACGGAGTAATGCTTTAAGCAAGATGACATGATGTAGACAAGATAAAATCATGTATGAATAAACCCCATCTTGTTACCCTTAATAGCAACGATACATACGTGCCATGTCCCTTTCTATCACTGGGATTGAGCACCGCAAGATCGAACCCATTACAAAGCACCTCTTCCATGGCAAGATAAATCAATCTAGTTAGCCAAACCAAACCAATAAATCGGAGAAGGAATGCAAAGCTATATTAATCATGAATAAAAGATTTCAGAGAAAACTCAAATAATATTCATAGATAGATCTGTTCATAAACTCACAATTCATCGGATCCCAACAAACACACCGCAAAAAGTCATTACATCAAATAGATCTCCAAGAACACCAAGGAGAACATTGTATTGAGAATCAAAAAGAGAGAACAAGCCATCTAGCTACTAACTATGGACCCATAGGTCCATGGTAAACTACTCATGCATCATCAGAGGGGCAACAAGGATGATGAAGAACCCCTCCGTGATTGATTCCCCCTCTGGAAGAGTGCCAGAAAGGGTCCCCAGATGGGATCTCTCAAGAACAGAGGCTTGCGGCGGCGGAAAAAGTATTTCGTGGACTACCTGATAGGTTTGATTTTAGAGTATTTATAGAGGCGGAGTTAGGTCAAAGGGAGGCTCGTAGGCCCCACTATGTACCAGGGCGCGCCCTAGGCCCCTGGCGGGCACTGGTGTGTAGTGGGCCACTCATTCGTCTTCTTGTTCCTCCCCGAAGCTTCCAGGGTCTCTTATTGCTAGAAAAAAAATGTCCAAAAAGTTTTGTGTCATTTGGACTTCGTTTGGTACAGATATTCTGCAAAGTAAAAAACAAGCAAAAAAAGCCAATTGGCATTGAGCACTAAGTTAGTAGGTTAGTCCCAAAAAAATGATATAAATTCGCTTGTAAATGTATATAAAACATCCAAGATTGATACTATAATAGCATGGAACAATAAAAAATTATAGATATTTTGGAGACATATTAGCAACCAAGCCCATCTATGCCCACCAATGTTCAATTCGGTGATGCTTCAACATATAAGGTATTGGGTCTTGGAAAGGTGGTCATTTATCAAGATTTATCTATTGAGAAGGTCATGCTTGTTGAGACCCTTGCATACAATTTACTTTCCATTCGTCAACTTGCACTCACGAGCTTTGCAACATTCTTTGATCTTGACATCGTGGCCCTTTTGTGGGCCAAGACTCCTAAAGTAGTTTTTGTTGGGCATGTCGAGAACGGTCTTGCTACTTGTGAGTTGCGTTGGGATTTCCCCGAAGAGGAGAGGATATGCAGTATAGTAGAGATAAGTATTTCTCTCAGTTAAGAACCAAGGTTATCAATCCAGTAGGAGAACCACGCAACACCTTGTGAACTACACCTGCACACAAAATAACAAATACTTCCACCCAACGCCAAACAAGGGGTTGTCAATTCCTTGGCGGTTAATGGTATGCTCCAACATATCTATAATTTTTGATTGTTCCATGCTATTATATTATCCATCTTGGATGTTTTATATGCATTTATATGCTATTTTATGTTATTTTTGGGACTAACCTATTAACCGAGAGCCCAGTGCTAGTTTCTGTTTTTTCCTTGTTTTTGAGTTTCTCAGAAAAGGAATATCAAACGGAGTCCAAATGAGTTGAAAATTTACGGTGATTTTTTATGGGCCAGAAGAAGCCCCCTAAGCAAAAGAGTTGGGCCAAAAGAGCCACGAGGCCTCCACAATGGTGGAGGGCGCGTCCCCTGCCTTGTCGTTGCCTTGTGGACCCCCTGACTTGTTCCTGATGCCAAAAATCCTATGAATATAGAAACCCCCAGAAATAAACCTAGATCGGGAGTTCCGCCACCGCAAGCCTCTGTAGACATGAAAAACCAATCGGGAGCCTGGTCCGGCACCCTGCCGGAGGGGGAAACCATCACCGGTGGCCATATTCATCACCCCAGCGCTCTCCATGACAACGAGGGAGTAGTTCACCCTCAGGGATGAGGGTATGTACTAGTAGCTATGTGTTTGATCTCTCTCTCTCTCTGTCTCTCTCTCTCTCTGTCTCTCTCTCTCTCTCTCGTGTTCTTGATTTGACACGATCTTGATGTACCGCGAGCTTTGTTACTATAGTTGAATCATATGGCGTTTCTCTCCTCTACCTTCTTCTGATGAATTGAGTTTTACCTTTGAGGTTTCACTATTATCGGATTGAATACTATTATGGATTTGAGAACACTTGATGTATGTCTTGCGTAGGATACCTATGGTGACAATGGGGTATTCTATTGATTCACTTGATGTATGTTTTGGCACTCAACTCATGGTTTCTCGAGGTGACATTGGGGTAATATATGAATAGGGGTTGATGCACGTTTTCTTCCTTGTTTCTCAGGTAGGAATCTTGGGGCACTCTTTGAGGTTCTTTATGTTGGATTGAATATTATGAATCTGAAGTTGTTTGATGCATATTGTATAATTGACCCACGTATACTTGTGGTGACATTGGAGTATCTAGGTGACATTAGGGTCAACTGATGTGTGTCATATGGTGTTATTTTACTATGAACACTAGGGCTGTTTGTGACACTTATAGGAATAGCTCATTGGATTGATCGGAAAGAATAACTTTCAGGTGGTTTCGTACCCGACAAGATATTTCATCTTATGTTCTCCGCGATAGGAACTTTGGAGTGACTTTTGTCGCATGTCGAGGGATTGCCATATGATCTAATTATGTTATCATTGTTGAGAGAACTTGCACTATATTGAAAGTATGAACCCTAGGCCTTCTTTCCAAGCATTGCAATACCATTTTTGCTCACTTTTGTTACTACCTTGCTGTTTTTATATTTTCATATTACAAAAGCCCATATCTACCATCCATATTACACTTGTATCACCATCTCTTCGCCAAACTAGTGCACCTATACAATTTACCATTGTATTGGGTGTGTTGGGAACACAAGAGACTCTTTGTTATTTGGTTACAGGGTTGTTTGAGAGAGACCATCTTCATCCTATGCCTCCCATAGATTGATAAACCTTAGGTCATCCACTTGAGGGAAATTTTCTACTGTCCTACAAAACTCTGCGCTTGGAGGCCCAACACAAGTCTACAAGAAGAAGGTTGTGTAGTAGACATCAAGCTCTTTTCTGGCGCTGTTGCCAGGGAGGTTAGTTCTTGAAGGTATATCTTTAGATATTGCAATTGAATCTTTTAGTTTCTTGTTTTATCACTAGTTTAGTCTATAAAAGAAAACTAAAAAAAATGGAATTGAGGTTTCCTCATATGCTTCATCTTTTTAATGTCTTTCACGAAAATGATGGAAAAGAAAATTGTGCTCAAGTATTAGAAGAACAAGTTAATAAAATGTTTGGAATAAAATCTTTGAATGATGAGCATGATTGCAATGATTTTAGTATGAATTCTTTGAATATACATGATGCTAATGATATGCAAAGTCATAAGCTTTAAGATGCTATGTTTGATGAAGATGATATTTTTAGTCCCCCAAGTTTTGATGAGCAAATTTATTATGATGATAGCATGCCTCCTATTTATGATGATTATATTGATGAAAGTGGGTTTGGAAGAGTGTCAACTCTAGGTAACGATCCCACTATTTTGGAGGGTGTTGAATCTTATTGTTATAATTATGAAAGTGGATTTGGAGAGGTCATGACTTTATTTAGTGATGAATCCACTATTTCGAAAGAGGTTCCAATTGATTATGAGAACAAAGTTGCTATCTATGATGATTATTGTGATGACATGTATGCTATAAAGAATAATGATAACCATGAAACTTGTCATCATGATTTTAATTTTCATTTGGATTACGCCTCACATGATAGTTATTTTGTTAATTTTTCTCCCACTACCATTCGTGAGAATAAATTTGCTTATGTGGAGAGTAGTAAAATTTCTATGCTTGTACATCATGAAAATAATGCTTTATGTGATGGTTATATTGTTGAATTCATTCATGATGCTACTGAAAATTATTGTGAGAGAGGAATATATGCTTGTAGGAATTGCAATAATGTCAAGTTTCCTCTCTATGTGTTGAAAATCTTGAAGTTATGCTTGTTTTGCCTTCCTATCCTAGTTGATTCTTGCTCCCATAAGTTGTTTGCTCACAAAATCCCTATGCATAGGAAGTGGGTTAGACTTAAATGTGCTACTAATATTCGTCATGATGCTCCCATATCACTACTAGGGAAAAGCCTAGCAGTAGCGTGCATATTAGGTGTATTAGTAGCGCGGGGCACCGTGCTACTGATACGGCACTACAGCTAACATGTATTAGTAGCGCGTGCTGACCCACGCTACTACTATACATGGCTAGCAGCAGCGAGCTTTAGCACAACACGCTATTGCTAATATCTACAACACTTTAATCTAGGGCACGCTACTGGTAAGAGCGCGCTGCTGCTAACTCTACTCCCCTCGCTACTGTTAGTTTTATTATTTTTGTTTTTTTCTGCATATCTGTTTTGTATTTGAACAGGCTTTATACAATAATTTTTAGCATATCATACACATACAGATGCAATCATAGCATCAAATCATGTCATCATCATAATCATCATCTAACACAAAGTGGTATCTCGTCATCATCTTGAAAATAGCGATACAAGTTCTTGGAACTACATCGTCATCCATCTAAACAATGATATACATGAGAAAGAGCTATGACTATGAGTGAGAGAGGAACTATGCAGTACATGAGTTCGTATCCCTCTCTCGCACTAGTGTGAACCTAAACTAACTACTGGCTGTCGCTCGAAAACTGGAAACCGGTACACCTGGGCCTGATACTCTGGCCACTCGTTGTATACTCCTGGCGTAGCACTTCTTCGCCATCGATGATCTATGAACCTGCATCATCACATGAGTCGATGATACATATATAGTTGAGCAACAGAAAGAGACAGACTTGGCAAAAATAGAAGCAACATATCATAAGCATAAATAACAAAGTTCATCGTACCCAAAATGCCCTAACTAGAATGATCTTCGCTAATCGAGGAGGACGGTTTAATTACATCACAAATAAAGTTTCGTCGTGCATAACTCAAATTTCGTCATACAAAAAGTATGGACAATGGACACATTGTCATATATCGACAATCACTCAAACATGTCGTGCCATCCATCCAAGTCAGGGAGATAGTCCCCGAGCTTAGTGAAAGACTTCTGGTCGAGACGTTGAGCGGCTACGCGTGTTCGAACGTCTTCCCACGACATTTTCCCTTCCTCGTAGAACAACCCTATTTTTTTGAGGACCTCCTTCATGATGATTTGGGCAACTTCACGCTAGATGTGATAGAACTTAGCTCGAAGCCGGTGATCCTCGATATCTCCTACGTTCCTTGCCCATTGCAGAATATGGGAATCCCCAGATGTAGGTGACATGCGAAGGTTTTGCTGATCCCGTCTGTACTCGAGCATGTGGTGTAGGACATAGAATCCATCACTAAGAGTATCACTCGGTTGTTGGATGCAGCAGAAGTCGGTCTTATGGCTGAAGGCGGGCCTGCTGTTCCCCTTCTTTTTGGTCGTGATCTCTCCACCCCGTACACCATAGAAAAAGATAGCACTGTCGAGAACAGACTTGATGTGGGTGTAATCCTTTTTGTTCATGTTCTTCAAGGAGTCCAAGTAAAGAGCATGGGAGTATCAGGGATAAAGGATGATGAGGACGGCACACCCGTGGCTACGCAAAATAAGTACACCTCAAATTAATTAGCCTCCACCGTGCAAACGAATGATTGAAATCGAAGGAAGGATATCCATGCAGATGACTTACAGGGGATGATAAGGCACGAGAATCGTCTCCTTGTCCTTATTGGCGACCATGAAATCGATGATGTAGTCCCTCGCGTATTCACGGTGCTTTGCACAGACAGCCAAGAAGCCCTCGTGCATGAAGTACGGGCCAGCGACACAGATATAAGGTATCTGCTCAATCCCGATGATGTAGTTCATGTACAAGGCATAAAGGGGACAAACGTAAAATCCAGCTTCTTCAAGTGAAACATGTCGAAGATGTAATCGAATTGAAGGAAGAACTTCTCCGTGGGGAATTGATGACCCGCAAGTATACGGGATAGTTGTAGCCTCTTTCGATAAGTAAGAGTGTCGAACCCAACGAGGAGCTAAAGGTAGAACAAATACTCTCTCAAGTCCTATCGGCCACTGATACGACTCTACGCACGCTTGACGTTCGCTTTACCTTGAACAAGTATGAAACTAGAAGTACTTTGTAGGTGTTGTTGGATAGGTTTGCAAGATAATAAAGAACACGTAAATAAAAAGTAGGGGCTGTTTAGATAAAGATGCAATAAAGTAAATATAGCGAGTGTGGAAAAGTGGTGGTAGGAGTTGTAGAATTGCCCCTAAGCAATTGACTACGTTACTAGACCGGTAATCACTATTGCAATTCTATTTGAGGGAGAGACATAAGCTAACATACTTTCTCTACTTGGATAATATGCACTTATGATTGGAACTCTAGCAAGCATCCGCAAATACTAAAGATTCATTAAGGTAAAACCCAACCATAGCATTAAAGCATCAAGTCCCATACGCAACAATCCCCTTACTCGGGTTTGTGTTTCAGTAACTCATGCAACCCACTATAAGCGAATCATGAATGCATTGCAACACCCTACAGCGGGAATCCCTCACGCTTGCACGACACGGAGGGCACCATAGGACAGCACCAATAATAAAACATGCAACTCAAACTAATCATAGAAATTCATCAATCACCGATAGGACAATAGAAATCTACTCAGACATCATAGGATGGCAACACATCATTGGATAATAATATGAAGCATAAAGCACCATGTTCAAGTAGAGGGTACATCGAGTTGCGGGAGAGTGGACCGCTGGATATATATGGGGGAAGGTGATGGAGATGCTGGTGAAGATGACGACGGTGTTGGTGAAGATCGCGGTGATGATGATGGACCCCGGCAGCGTTCCGGCGCCACCCGAAGCAAGGGGGAGAGAGCCCCCCTTCTTCTTCTTCTTCCTTGACCTTCTCCCTAGATGGGAGAAGGGTTTCCCCTCCGGTCCTTGGCTCCCATGGCTTGGGAGGGGCGAGAGCCCCTCCGAGATTGGATCTATCTCTTTGTTTCTGCGTTCTCAGATTCTACCCCTTCACCGTTTCTTAAATATCCGGAGATCCGTAACTCCGATTGGGGTGAATCTTTCGCCCATCTTTCTCATAAAATTAGCTTTCTTGCACCAAAGTAAGAGCATCAACCGCCTTACGGGTGGCCCATGAGAGCCCAGGCCGCGCCCAGGGGGGAGGGCGCGCCCCCCGTCTCGTGGCCACCCCGGACACCGTTTCGCGTTGATTTTACTTCCCAAAAAACATAAATATTCCAAAAAAATCTCCGTCCGTTTTATACCGTTTGGACTCCATTTGATATTGGGTCTCTGCGAAACAAAAAACATGCAACAGACAGGAACTGGCACTGGGCACAGGATCAATATGTTAGTCCTGAAAAATAGTATAAAAAGTTGCTAAAAGTATATAAAAGTTGAAGAATATTGGCATGGAACAATCAAAAATTATAGATACGACGGAGACGTATCAGCATCCCCAAGCTTAATTCCTGCTCGTCCTGGAGTAGGTAAATGATAAAAAAGATAATTTTTGATGTGGAATGCTACCTAGCATAGTCTTGATCATATGTCTAATCATGGCATGAATATTAAGACACGAGTGATTCAAAGCAATAGTCTATCATTTGACATAAAAACAATAATACTTCAAGCGTACCAATAAAGCAATCATGTCTTTTCAAAACAACAAGGCCAAAGCAAGCTTATCCCTACAAAATCATATAGTTTGGCCATGCTTCATTTTCGTCACACAAAATGCCCCCATCATGCACAACCCCGATGACAAGCCGAGCAATTGGTTCATACTTTTTAACGCGCTTCAGCTTTTTCAACCCTCACACAATACATGAGCGCAAGCCATGGATATAGCACTATAGGTGGAATAGAATATAATGATGGAGGTTATGTGGAGAAGACAAAAAAGGAGAAAGTCTCACATCAACGCGGCTAATCAATGGGCTATGGAGATGCCCATCAATTGATGTCAATGCGAGGAGTAGGGATTTCCATGCAACGGATGCACTAAGAGCTATAAGTGTATGAAAGCTCAACAAAAGAAACTAAGTGGGTGTGCATCCAACTTGCTTGCTCATGAAGACCTAGGGCATTTGAGGAAGCCCATCGTTGGAATATACAAGCCAAGTTCTATAATGAAAATTCCCACTAGTATATGAAAGTGACAACATAGGAGACAATCTATATGAAGAACATGGTGCTACTTTGAAGCACAAGTGTGGAAAAAGAGATAGTAATATTGCCCATTTTTATTTATTTTCTTTCTTTTTCCTTTTTCTTTCTTTTTCTTTCTTTTCTTTTTTTCTTTTTTTTCTTTGGCGTTTCATTTTTCTTTTTGGCCTTCTTTTTGGGGACAATGCTCTAATAATGATGATCATCACACTTTTATTTACTTACAACTCGATATTACAACTCGATACTGGAACAAAGATATGACTCTATATGAATGCTTCCGGCGGTGTATCGGGATGTGCAATGATCTAGCGTAGCAATGACATAAAAAAATGGACAAGCCATGAAAACATCATGCTAGATATCTTACGATCATGCAAAGCAATATGACAATCAATGCTCAAGTCATGTATATGATGATGATGGAAGTTGCATGGCAATATATCTCGGAATGGCTATGGAAATGCCATAATAGGTAGGTATGGTGCCTGTTTTGAGGAAGATATAATGAGGCTTATGTGTGATAGAGCGTATCGTATCACGGGGTTTGGATGCACCGGCGAATTTTGCACCAACTCTCAAGGTGAGAAAGGGCAATGCATGGTACCGAAGAGGCTAGCAATGATGGAAAGGTAGAAGTGCGTATAATCCATGGACTCACATTAGTCATAAAGAACTCATATACTTATTGCAAAAGTTTATTAGCCCTCGAAGCAAAGTACTACTACGCATGCCCCTAGGGGTATAGATCGGTAGGAAAAGACCATCGCTCGTCCCCGATCGCCACTCATAAGGAAGACAATCAAAGAAACACCCCATGCTTCAAATTTGTCACACAACGGTTACCATACGTGCATGCTACAGGCTTGCAAACCTCAACACAAGTGTCTCTACAATCCACAACCACCCACTAGCATGACTCTAATATCACCACCTTTATATCGCAAAACTATTGCAAGGAATCAAACTTATCATATTCAGCGATCTACAAGTTTATGTAGGATTTTATGACTAACCATGTGATTGACCAATTCCTGTCATCTCTATAAATAGATATAAGTGAAGCAAGAGAGTTTAATTCTTTCTACAAAAGATATGCCCATGCTCTAACAAATATAAGTGAAGCAAAAGAGCATTCTACAAATGGCGGTTTTCTATGTGAAGAAAAACAGGCAATCCAAACTTCAAATGATATAAGTGAAGCACATGAAGCATTCTATAAAGCCATACTCAAAAGATTTAAGTGAAGTGCAATGAGCATTCTATAAATCAACCAAGGACTATCTCATACCAGCATGGTGCATAAAAGAAAAGTGAAAACTAAATGCAAAAGACGCTCCAAGAGTTGCACATAATGCATGAATGAAACGAATTCAAAAACATACCAATACTTGTTGAAGAAAGAGGGGATGCCTTCCGGGGCATCCCCAAGCTTAGACGCTTGAGTCTCCTTGGATATTTACTTGGGGTGCCTCGGGCATCCCCAAGCTTGAGCTCTTACCTCTCTTCCTTTTCCTCATATCGAGACATCCTCGATTAGACACTACATCCACACAAAACTTCATCAGAAAACTCGGTAAGATCCGTTAGTATAATAAAGCAAATCACCACTGTAAGTACTGTTGCAAACCAATTCATATTTTGTTTTTGCATTGTGTCTACTGTAACATAACTTTTCCATGGCTTAATCCACTAATATAAATTGATAGATTCATCAAAACAAGCAAACTATGCATCAAAAACAGAATCTGTCAAAAACAGAACAGTCTGTAGAAATCTGAACATCCACCATACTTCTTATACCCCAAAAATTCTACCAAAATTAGGAAAAATAAAAAAGTTGTATATCGATAGGGTTCAAAAGGAATCAGAACCAAATGACGTTCCAGTTAAAAATGTAAAATCATGCACTACAGCCAAAGTTTCTGTCCTGCACCGTACAAACGAACAAGCATTGTAAACATCCTAAAGGCAAACCTTGACACATTATTTTTATAATACAATGGAATTGTACAAGAGGATAATTATTTTTGTTGAAAAGTTTCTATAATCAAGATTCACAAAGTTTCCGTGAGCATGAACAAAGTTCAAGGCTAGCTCCCACTTCAACAATGCTTGTCTTTCTCACTTTCACTTTCCTTTTTGAAAAGTTTTTAGGTTCCCCTCTTTATTTTTTTTGTTTTTAAACTATATGAAAGCACTCAAAAGAAATAAATGACTCTCTAAAACTTCCGAGTTGTCTCCCTGGCAGCGCTTTCTTTAAAGCCATTAAGCTAGGCATATAGTGCTCAAGTAATGAATCCACCCGGATCCCAAGGTATATCAAAGCCAATTTTAATTAAAAATGATTTGTAATTTAGTAGTGAGCACAAAGTAACATATATCAAGCAACAACGAAGTCTAACTCTCTTCCTATGCATCGGCATGTCATAAAAGAACAATTCATTCACACATAGTAAAGGCCAATGCATAGTATAAACAGTTTCTTGCAATTCTATCATATTGGAAACATAAAGAGGTGGAGATAGAGTTCCTCTCTCATAATAATTGCAAGTAGGAGCAGCAAGCACATGCATATTATATTCATCAAAATCATCATGTGCAATGGTAAAAGGCAACCCATCAATATAATCCTTAATAAGCACAAACTTCTCCGATATAGTGTAGTTTGGAGAATTCAAAAAGATAATAGGACTATCACGCGTGGGTGCAATAGCAACAATTTCATGTTTAACATAAGGAACTATAGCAAGTTCATCTCCATGAGCATAATTCATATTGGCATCTTGGCCACAAGCATAGCAAGCATCATCAAAAAGGGATATTTCAAACAAATTCAAGGGATCATAACAATCATCATAGCAATCATCCTTCGGTAAGCACGAAGGGGAATTAAATAATATATGAGTTGGAGGGTTACTCTCATTAGAAGGTGGGCACAGGTAGCTAATCCACTCTTCCTCCTTTTGTTCTTCGCTCTACTCATCATCTTTTTCATCCAATGAGCTCACAGTTTCGTCAATTTCTTCTTCCATAGCTTCCTGCAAAATATTAATCTCTTCTTGGACAGCGGAGAATTTCTCAATAAATGCATTAATATAGTAATTGTATTCATAATTTTCATAGAAATATCTAAGTATAGCAAGATTTTCAGGCCTATAAGCATCATCATCTAAAGCTTCATACTTTTCAAACAAAGATTCAATTTCATAAGCAGCCTTAAAAGCAACAAATTCTTCTATTTGTTCCACATCATAGTAATCATATATACCATTAGCATAAGAATCTAAGGTTTCATTATCATTAAATTTGCATGAAAAGGGAAGGTGTGGAGCCTTCATCCTAGAGCAACAAGTAATATCATATTTCAAGCATAGATTCGAGGCATACCAACGCAACATAATAAATTGATCTCATAATAGTTTCCCTTTTTGTGTCAAGCAATAATACCTAAAGTATTCACGTTGATCCAACGTGTCTCCCATTATAAAGTTGAATGGGGTTTTCTCAGGTTATCAAAGTAGTACATAATATCTTTCACATAATGAGAATCGAGGGTTTTAGGAGTTACCCCATCTCTATGAGTAGCAAGTACACCTATTTTTTTTGGTATTTTGCGTTCCATATCCATAATAAAGATAGCGAACAACTAAGAATAGCAAATAAAAATTAATTAGTGATAAAGCAAACAAGCACACACGAGAATATTCACCCCATGCTATGACTCCCCGGCAACGGCGCCAGAAAAAGGTCTTGATGACCCGCAAGTATACGGGATAGTTGTAGCCTCTTTCGATAAGTAAGAGTGTCGAACCCAACGAGGAGCTAAAGGTAGAACAAATACTCTCTCAAGTCCTATCGGCCACTGATACAACTCTACGCACGCTTAACGTTCGCTTTACCTAGAACAAGTATGAAACTAGAAGTACTTTGTAGGTGTTGTTGGATAGGTTTGCAAGATAATAAAGAACACATAAATAAAAGTAGGGGCTGTTTAGATAAAGATGCAATAAAGTAAATATAGCGAGTGTGGAAAAGTGGTGGTAGGAGTTGTGGAATTGCCCCTAAGCAATTGACTACGTTACTAGACCGGTAATCACTATTGCAATTCTATTTGAGGGAGAGGCATAAGCTAACATACTTTCTCTACTTGGATCATATGCACTTATGATTGGAACTCTAGCAAGCATCCGCAAATACTAAAGATTCATTAAGGTAAAACCCAACCATAGCATTAAGGCATCAAGTCCCCTTTATCCCATACGCAACAATCCCCTTACTCGGGTTTGTGTTTCAGTCACTCACGCAACCCACTATAAGCGAATCATGAACGCATTGCAACACCCTACAGCGGGAATCCCTCACGCTTGCGCGACACAAAGGGCACCATAGGGTAGCACCAATAATAAAACATGCAACTCAAACCAATCATAGCAATTCATCAATCACCGATAGGACAACAGAAATCTACTCAGACATCATAGGATGGCAACACATCATTGGATAATAATATGAAGCATAAAGCACCATGTTCAAGTAGAGGGTATAGAGGATTGCGGGAGAGTGGACCGCTGGATATAGATGGGGGAAGGTGATGGAGATGTTGGTGAAGATGACGGCGGTGTTGGTGAGGATCGCGGTGATGATGATGGACCCCGGCAGCGTTCCGGCGCCACCGGAAGCTAGGGGGAGAGAGCCACCCTTCTTCTTCTTCTTCCTTGACCTTCTACCTAGATGGGAGAAGGGTTTCCCCTCTGGTCCTTAGCTCCCATGGCTTTGGAGGGGCGAGAGCCCCTCCGAGATTGGATCTATCTCTCTGTTTCTGCGTTCTCAGATTCTACCCGTTCATCGTTTCTTAAATATCCGGAGATCCGTAACTCCGATTGGGGTGAATCTTTCGCCCATATCTTTCTCATAAAATTAGCTTTCTTGCGCCAAAAGAAGAGCGTCAACCGCCTTACGGGTGGCCCACGAGAGCCCAGGCCGCGCCCAGGGGGGAGGGCGCGCCCCCTGTCTCGTGGCCACCCCGGACACCGTTTCGCGTTGATTTTACTTCCCAAAAATCATAAATATTCCAAAAAAATCTCCTTTCATTTTTATCCCATTTGGACTCTGTTTGATATTGGGTTTCTACGAAACAAAAAACATGCAACAGACAGGAACTGGCACTGGGCACTGGATCAATATGTTAGTCCCAAAAAATTGTATAAAAAGTTGCCAAAAGTATATAAAAGTTAAAGAATATTGGCATGAAACAATCAAAAATTATAGATACGACAGAGACGTATCAGGAATGAGTCGATGTACAACCTTTTCCGCGGCACGTTAACCACGTAGAGTGGGTATCCTCAATTTTCTGAGGCGATTAGGCGTTTCTCTCTCCATAGCACATCGTTATGAAGTCTCCTTAGATCGCCGTGTATGGACTCTACCGATGCCTTAGGTAGGATTGGTTCACTTGGGATATGGTATTTCGCCGCACCGCGGACAGGTATACGGTCTTGAACCCGAGGCTGCGGAGGTGGCTAGATCATAGCAGCAACTTTATTGTTGCCTTTCCTCGCTCTCTTCGGATGCTTCTTTGGTGGAAGGTAGTCTACAATACAGTCAGGTTCTGGAGGCAGCAATTCAGGCACCGAGTCATGACGCTCAGACCCTGAGTACTCATACTGCTGATCCATCAATCCTCCATCATCAATGGTGCCGGTATTGAGATACTGTTGACTGTCATCGTCATCCTCATCCTCATCTATGGCGACGTCATCAGTGACTAATGGAGCCTCTTCCTCACCCCGTCCGCTATCACCCAGCACGATAGGCGACACTAATTGGGTAGGTGGGGTGCTGATGTTCATACCTTGCGGAGGCTACGTGGTCGTGGGTGTGCTCCCGACCGCCTCCAGACGAAGCAAACTCTTTGGCCACAATACGACCCACATCTTGCAATCGCCAAGCCGCTGTGGGGTCTCGTCGCCATCTCCCCCTAGTACCGGAGGATCCAAATTCTCGTGGCCCGGTTTGACACTAGCCACGGAAACCTTGAAGACATGAGGGGGGATCGGCCGGCTGTGGAACAATTGTTCCTTCGACTTCATTATCGTCGCCTTCCCCACGTCCACCTTCTAGCCGTTGATGTCGTACAATATGGCGCACGGGGCGTCGGCCTGCAAAGACATGTCTGCGATGTGAGACATCCGAAAGGCAACGAAAACAAGAGATTATACATTTATTGAAGAGGGCAAGTGTGATATGTACCGTGAGGGCGTCAAGCTCAGCCAAAGATGAAGCACCACCGAGCACGTCTGAGACAGAGGAAGGGCTGCTATGAGCAGGTGCGGGAGCCGATGTAGGAGCAGGTGCTGGTGTAGGTGCTGGTGCTAGTGCTTGTGTAATGCTAGTCGAGCTTCTCCCGAAGAAGTCGGCAAGGGGAAAGTCCAGTGCATCTTTATTTGGATTTTGCCTGCTCCAACTGACGATAGCCGAAACCAAGACACCACACTTAGCTGCCAGCTCCCGTTTTGCGGCAGCTACCGCTGTTGCGACTGTCTTAGCTGAATTCTTCTCAACCGCAATCTCAACCTTCTTATCGACGTTTTCTTCAGTTAACCTCCGTCTTTCCTTTCTCTCCTCCGTGGTCTGACCGTAGTACTTCTTCCACATGTCCCTGTCTCCGACACCGTGCACGCGTTCATACAACGGCCAAGTGTCCACCAGGAGTTGTTTCAATATGTTCAACGCTCGGTTGAATGGGGTGTCCCACTTGGGCCTCGCCAACGCAACAGACGGCGAGTCGCTTTCGGCCGCAATCCGGTGCTGCTCTCTCTACAAAAGGAACAAGGATCGTTTACAAATATGACTAAATGTGCAGTCGAATTGATCAGAAACAAAAATTACCAGCAGTCTCATGAACTCCGTCGTGACCGGGTCCGTCTCAAAAACCTTCTTGACTGGGTCCCAATGGTACCAGGCCCTAAGGATGTCATGCTCCTGCAGGACGGTGAAGTCCGCCAAGGGGTCTGGGATGCCCAGACTTTCGCGTTCCGCATCCTCCTTGGCCCATATGGACCTCTTCCCCGCGTAACCACGACTTTCGAGGTGGTTGCACCCCATGTTCCTCTTTTGAAGCCCCTTCATGTACTTGGACTTTTTTTGGCATCTTCGGCATCGCAAGCCGCCTTGAATATTTAAAACTGCTCTTCTGTGATTGTCAGATTATCCTTTACAATCTTGGAGTAGGGTTCCTTTTTGTCGATGGCGCATTTCACCCTGTCACACCCTAGCTAGTTCATGCATTAGAGTGTTGCATCATGTTTATTCTTTCATCAGAAACCTGAAATGGGGATGACAGAACCCCCAGTCCCCTCTGAAACCAATTAGGGTTTACTAAAAAACTTTTTCAATGAACCTGAAATGCCCTTCTAAAATGCCCATCATTTTTGTCTTGGTTCAGAACCTCTGCCAAAAGTGATGCACATTTTCCTAGGCCATCTTAGGGTTTTTGAATTAAATCGTAAATATTTGAATTTGGGCATTTAAAATTATATAAATATTTAAATGCTCAAATATCTCCAAACTAAAATGTTTCATGTTGGAAATAATCCAACTATGGACCAGGAATAGTTTGGTGATTTTAGGAGTTGCCTAAGTATTTTATTTAATTCAACAAAGTTGCAGAAGTATTAAAAAAACAGAAAACAGAAAGAAATGGAAAAACTTACCTGACGCCTGCTCCCGGCCCACCTGCCGGCCCAGCCCAGCGCCGCTCCAGCGAGCTGCTTGCCGGCCAGGCAGACAGGCAGGTGCCCGACGGCGACCGCAGCGCGCGCCACGCACCTGCTCGCCGCCTCGCCGCTCCCCGCGCCTGGTGACGTCGTGGATCAGCCTCCCTCGCTCCCCCGAACCCCCCAGACACCCCTCCTCTCTCCAGCTCTTCCCCCTCGCGCTCCCCCGCCATGACCGACGCCACCATCGCCGTGCCTTCGTCGTAGCCGTGCTTCCCGCCGCCCGTGCGTCCTCTCATCGTGTCCAGGAGCTCCGCCGCTGTCCACTCCATCGAGCAAGCCGAGCCCCGAGCGCTCGCAACGCCCGAGTCCACCGCAACGACCTCGCCCGTACCGCCGTCGCCGGAGATCCCCTTCAACGCCGTCGTCGCTCCGGTCCATCTCCGGCCGCACCAAGGGCTTCGTCGCACTCACTGTGAGCTTAGCCATCTTTCCCCCCTCCTTTTCTTGCTCCCGAGCCGTGTAGCGACCTCCCGGAGCTCAACCGCACCCACCACCGTGGAGCTCGTCGCCGACGTGCTCCCGATCACCCTCCGACCACTCCACAGTGTCCATCATACTCACCGTGTTCCGTAGCACCTAGCTAGCTACTCCCCGAGCCTCACCGACCCCTCTAGCGTCAAGTTCGTCTTCGGCCGAACCCCGGTGGCCGCCAAAGTCATCGCCGGCGCCAACTCCGGCCACCCCGACCCCAACGGACTCCACCAAGAGCTGCGGCTCGTCCTCAGCTCCACCCCGGTGGTCTCCGCGACCCATTTGGTGGCCGAAACAGCCAAAACCACTTCCGCCGCCGCGTAGGGCTCACCGGCGGCTAAACACCGGTGCAGCCGACCCGGGTTTGACCACGGGTGGGCCCTGGTTGACTCCCCTGAGTCAATGACAGGTGGGTCCCAGCCCTGTTAATTAAACAGGTTTAGTTTTATTTAAACTTTAATTAAATTAATCACCCTGACACGCGGGACCCACTGTCAGGTTTGACCCGGACGTGTCCCGTTGACCTGCTGACGTCACACTGACGTCAGGCTGACGCAATAATTGATTTTCTGGATTAATCTAATATAGGAAATTCCAGAATATAGTTTAAACTTTAAAAATTCATAACTTTTATTCTGTAACTCCAAATCAGACAAATAATATATGAAAAATGATCAGAAAAATCCAATCTATCCATCTGTACTATTTTCATGCATGATTAAACAAGTTAACCTGATGTTTAATGCAGAACAAGGAAAAACACTTTAAAAGGCCATGTTTGAGTTTGAAATTTGAATCTTTGATTCAAATTGGTTCAAACCCTTCTGGTCTTAGTTGCATTAGCCCAACACACTCATATTGCTATGTTTCATGCATGCATCATATTGTTGCACATTGTTTGGTGATGGTTGTGTATCGGTGTTCTTGCAGCAGGTTCTGCCCCCGAGGAGTACTGTGATTACCCTAACGAAGAACCGTATCAGTGCATCGAACCATCAGGCAAGCAACCAACCATTTGATCATATCGATACAATCCCATGTTCTCGCTCCCGCTCTCTTTTACTGCATTAAGACAACGCGTTTCAAACTGCTGTGTGCCACGGTAGTTGAACCCTTTTCCTCTGCATGACCTGTCATTGCCACAGTAACTAGATGAAACCCACTAGCATGTGTAGGAGTTGATTGAGCCATATGTATGTGTTGTTCCTACCTTGCTATGCCTGCTATGCTTAGAGTCGTGTCAGGTCTGGTTCATCTGGGTGATGGGCTAGAGTGAAATGATTATGTCGGTAATGAGAGTGGTGTAGTGAACACGATTTGGTAAAGGTATCGATGAGAGGCCATGTAGGAGTACATGGTGGGTTGTTTCATTGAAGCCGACCTTAAGCACTGAGATCTGTATGTGTGATTTAAGATACAGCTACTACCATGCATTGGGCCCTGAAATATGACTCCGCTCGACTTCTTATTCACCCTAGCTCTCTGTCCAGGAGTTGCAAGTAGTTTCTGGTGTTTGTAGCCTACTGGAGGCCGTGGACAGCGTTGACCGTAGGGGTGGGCTGTGATGCGGTAGGTACGTGGCCGGGTGTACCGAATACCCGTTAGGTATCTCGGGAACCCTGTTCACATCGTTCGGGGCCGTATGGGAAACCTCGGCCGGACTCCCTGCGAATGGAACCTGGATAGGCGATAAACCTGGACTAGAGGCTTAGGTGTTTAGGTAGGTCGTGGTCTACACCCACGTCGGCTTTCGCTTGAAGTCTGCCGAGCACATGTCGTGTGCAGACGCTAAGTGGTGGAAACATGTATGAAGAAGTACACCCCTGTAGGGTTATCATGATCTATTCGAATAGCCGCGTCCGCGGTAAAGGACTACTTGGTTGCCTATACAGTTCATAGACAAGTAAATGGAAACTACTAAAAGCCTCAAGATAAGTGTGAGTGCCGAGGATGGCTCTTCCGTAGGAAGACGAAGGTGGATCCTCGGTAGTGTATTGAAGTGGTGAGTAGTGGACTCGTGTGCGCAAAACCATTTCAAGTTGGAGTCTCGTAGGTTAGCCTAGCCAAGAGTCAAAGCTGGCTTGCTGCAATAACTCCACCAACCCTTCTTGATAATATGCATGTATGTAGGATCTGATGTAAGTCTTGCTGAGTACCTTTGTACTCATGTTGCTATAATTTACATTTTTACAGAAGACGCTGCAACCCCTTCTGATGGGTTCTACATAGACGTTGACATCAATGAGTAGGCTAAGGCCCAGGTGGTGATCCTGAGCTTGTGAAGGACCACGTAGCATAGCTAGGCTTTCCAAGCCTCTTTTATTTTACTAGTTGTCTGTACTCAGACAAGTTACTTCCGCTGCTAGTTTGTATGACTGTATGACTTGAATGCTGGGTCGTGTGACCCGTACCTTTGTGTATGTTATGTATGGCTCTCTGAGCCTTAAATAAAGTACTTGTGTCATAGAGTCATGTTGTGATGCCTTGTTGTATTTGCACATATCGAGCATATTGTGTGTATGATTGAAATGCTTGGTATGTGTGGGATCTGACTATCTAGTTGTTTATCCTTAGTAGCCTCTCTTACCGGGAAATGTCTCCTAGTGTTACCACTGAGCCATGGTAGCTTGCTACTGCTCTGGAACACTTAGGCTGGCCGGCATGTGTCCTTCTTCGTTCCTGTGTCTGTCCCTTCGGGGAAATGTCACGCATTGAGTACCGGAGTCCTGTTAGCCCACTACAGCCCGGTTTACCGGAGTCCTGCTAGCCCAGTGCTACAGCCCGGACCCACTTGCTGATGACCGACACGTTCGTTGCTGGGTCATGGATGCCTGTCCCTGTAAGCCTGTGCCACTTTGGGTTTACGACTAGTCATGTCAGCTCGGGCTCTTTATCATATGGATGCTAGCGACACTATCATATACGTGAGCTGAAAGGCGCAAACGGTCCCGGGCAAAGGTAAGGGACGCCCGTGGGGATACCGTGCGTGAGGCCGCAAAGTGATATGAGGTGTTACAAGCTAGATCGATGTGACATCGAGTCGGGGTCCTGACACCCTTACTTTCCATGTGGCCAACGCATCGCTAAACTTGGCGATGGCGCATTTGTTTATCTTCTTAATTGCCGGGTCTTTCTATGGATCAGTATATTGGATTTCATCCCGGCCCGGGAACAAGAATATCTGGTGCAGCAGGGTTAAGAGGGAGCGCTTCATATTTGGCCTCTTCTTTAGTTTCTCATTGTTGATGGTGGCTCACGCCTGTACGATGCAGCCTATTTGATTGCCGTAGCAGAAGCGTGTTTCCACAAGCTGTTTTGGCTCAAAATTGCTGCCGTCCACCTCTGTGACCACTAGTCTAGTAGTGAGGAGCTGGTTTGGGCGTCAACATCTCCTCTTCGGTTTTGGTTCTATGGCTTTGCCAGTCTCGGTGCTGGTCTCGGTGCCGGTCTGGGTCTCAACGCCAGTCTTGGCGCCGGTCTTGATGTCGGTCTCAGATGTGACAGGTGGGCCCAGCAACAACAACCGTTGATTATTAGCAAGGTTCAAATATTCGTCTGCCGCCAGGTAGACGTCGTCGCAATCACCAAAACCCTGTCCTTCATCGTTGCTAGCCATGTTTCCTACGATTAAATCTAGTCAATTAATTCTAGACCTAATAAAATGAATAATGACATAAAAAAGGCCTATGTTTTACAGGAACGTTGCTTCCTTCCCAGTGCGACAAATCCCGGGCACTTGATATGTCCTAGTTTGTAGCACAAGTCATCCCGAAATTCATGGAAATTTTTGCAGAAAAACAGAAACTTTTGCACTCAGGAAAACAATTCTCATTTTAAAAATAAGCATGATAAAATATTGATTCTTTTTGAATAAGATAAACAAATTGCTCAGGTTGTCCTAATTTTCCAGAATTTTTGGAGTTACAGAAGTATTCGAGAGTTACAGATTACTACAGACTGTTCTGTTTTTAACAGATCCTGTTTTCTATTTGTTGTTTGCTTATTTTGATGAATCTATGAGTAGTATCGGAGGGTATGAACCATGGAGAAGTTGGAATATAGTATATATAACACCAATATAAATTTAGAATGAGTTCACAACAGTACCTAAGTGGTGATTTGCTTTATTATACTAACAAAGCTTACGAGTTTTTTTGTTGAGTTTGGTGTTGTGAAGTTTTCAAGTTTTGGGTGAAGTTTTGATGGACTAGGAATAAGGAGTAGAAAGAGCCTAAGCTTGGGGATGCCCAAGGCACCCCAAGGTAATATTCAAGGACAACCAAGCATCTAAGCTTGGGGATGCCCCGGATGGCATCCCCTCTTTCATCTTCGTTCGTTGTAACTTTACTTGGAGCTATATTTTTATTCACCAAATGATATGTGTTTTGCTTGGAGCATCATTTTCTTTTATTAGGATTTGCTTGCTGTTTGAATAAAGTACTTAAGATCTAAAATTTTATTAAATGTTAGAGAGTCTTCACATAGTCACATAATTATTCGACTACTCATTGATCTTCACTTAAATCTTTTGGAGTAGTTTGTCATTTGCTCTAGTGCTTCACTTATATTTTTTAGAGCACGGCGGTAGTTTTATGTTGAAAAAATTGTTGAACTCTCATGTTTCACTTATATCATTTTGAGAGTCTCTTAACAACATGGTAATTTTCTTAGGTTATGAATTTAGTCCTAATATGATGGGCATCCAAGAGGGACATAATAAAAACTTTCATATTAAGTTCATTGAATACTATGAGAAGCTTGATTCCTTGTGATTGTTTTGAGATATGAGGATGGTGCTATTAGAGTCATAATAGTGAGTAATTGTGGATTGTAGAAATACTTGTGTCAAAGTTTGTGATTCCTGTATCATGAACGTATGGTGAACTGTTATGTGATGAAGTCGGAGCATGATTTATTTATTGATTGTATTCCTTATGAGTGGCGGTCTGGGATGAACGATGGTCTTTTCCTACCAATATATCCCCCTAGGAGCATGCGCGTAGTACTTCTTTTTGATAACTAATAGATTTTTGTAATAAGTATGTGAGTTCTTTACGAATAATAATGAGTACATGGATTATAAGCACTCTCACCCTTCCACCATTGCTAGCCTTTCTAGTGCCGCGCAACCTTCACCGGTATCATACACCCACCATATACCTTCCTCAAAACAGCCACCATACCTACCTATTATGGCATTTCCATAGCAATTCCAAGATATATTGCCATGCAACTTCCACCGTTCCGTTTATTATGACACACTTCATCATTGTCATATTTCTTTGCATGATCATGTAGTTGACATCGTATTTGTGGCAAAGCCACCGTTCATAATTCTTTATACATGTCACTCTTGATTCATTGCACAACCCGGTACACCGCCGGAGGCATTCATATATGTCACGACCGGTTTTCCAATAAAAATATTTATTGATAAACCAGTCTTTTGAGTCCAGTATGAGAGAAATCCTCCTCACTGGTAGACAATTTCTTGATACAATAAGCCAGTAGCATAAAATATATTACAGGGTTGAACTGCGGTCGCTCAACCAAATTATTACAAGCACGCCAATAATCATACACAATTGCGTAAAACTCCAATCCTTCAAACTCAATGACCACATTCTGACAGTAATTCTGAGAAACTTGCTGAATCCCGGGGGACTTGATTATTAGGGATTTCTCCAAAGGAAGCATCGAAAAATTATTTTGCAAAGCAAAACTTTTCGAGATAAAAGAGTGAGAAGCTCCAGAATCAAACAAAACCATTGCAGGTATTGTGTTGACAGGAAACGTACCGAGTACGATATCCGGAGCATTTTGTGCCTCCTCTTTGGTTACGTGGTTCAGATGACCCTTCGTGTGGTTGTTGTTGGGATTGAAATTGTTTCGTTTGGGCGCTGAATTATGGTCGCCGTTGTTCGGCTTTGGGGTTGAGTTCCTTGGCTTGGGGCACTGTTTGGCATAATGCCCTTCTTCTCCACAAGCGTAACAGGTAACGCCGGGGCGATAGGTGAATTCCTTGTCCCTTGCATGAAATTTTTTGATTGGGCGTGAGACATTGGATGAGAATTTGGGTGTCCCACCCCTTTTAAAATCTATCTTGCTTCGGTGATTGCGAGTGTGATTAGTCTGGTCCCTTTTTTGCTTGCGGATATCTTCCAGACTGCGTCTCTCATTTTGCAGAGTAATGGCCTTGTCCACCAGCGTTTTAAAATCAGGAAAAGTGTGCACGACCAGTTGGCATTTAAGTGCGGGCGCTAGACCGTCAAGGAATTTCTCCATCTTCTTGATTTCAGTCATACGCTCCTCATTGGCGTAGCGGGATAATAGGGTAAATTGACTGTTGTAATCTAACACTGTCATGTTCCTTTGTTTGAGGTCATCAAATTCTCTCTTCTTGATTTTCATAATACTCTTAGGAATATGTGCACCATGGAAACCTTCCTTGAAATCATCCCAGGTTATGTCATTTTCGTTGGGATGCATGTGCAGAAAATTCTCCCACCACGATGCGGCTGCTCCTGTGAGATAGTGTGGAGCATATAGTACTTTCTCGAGATCTGAACACTTTGCAGTAATTAATTTCCTCTCCATATCTCGAAGCCAGTCCTCGGCTTCAAGAGGTTTGTCAGTGTGAGAAAATGTTTGAGGACGTGTCTTCTGTAGCTCAGATAACTTGGAATGTTGCTGATACTGTCCATGATGATTCCCCATGTTGATGACTTGGTTCATCATCTCGCGATGTTGTTGCTGACTCTGTTCATAAAGGCGGCACATTTGTGAAAGTGCCGATTCATTGCCTGGTTGGCTAGACTGTCCCTGAGTGAACTCGTTGCTGGGTTGTGCATCATAATTTTCCTCTGATGGAATTGGCATGGAGCGAGTCCAAGGACGAGACATTTTTCACTCTGGGGATATATTTTGTAAAACCCATAAGAAAAGCGGAAAAAGTCGCAAAAACAAATCCATAAAATGCATAAAGCTGGCGGATATTATTAAATACCCAAGCTTACTTAAGAAAAAAAACAAATCGACTTGCGCACGGAGAAGGACTGCTCATTACATATCTTACACGCGGGCGGTAATTATACAGTACATCACTCAGGATATGTGTACATAATCCTGACATGTTATTAAGGCTAGTGCACTTCTCCAGATCCTACATGATGCGCAAACAGGCTACTTCTCACAACCTATGCACATATCTTACAAAGCGGTACAATACATGGCAGCTAAGCGTACTCAGGCAGAGATGTTGACGATCTCCCTTGCTCTGCCGAGGGCGAGGCGTAGCGAGGTTGGGGACTCGACTTCCTCCTCGCTAACGGGCTCCATACGTGTAGTGTTGCACAGAGCGGGCGGAGTGGTTGCCAGGGGCGGAGCAACACGTACAGGAGTGGGCGCGAAGGTTGGTGTAGTGCGCACTGGAGTGGGTGCAATGACTTGGTTAAATTCTTCGGTAGAAGGCAGGCGACGAGTAGGCGTAAAAGATGCTGATGACGAGACAAAAGTCGGTGGCGGAGCGATGGGTAGGAGCTCCCTCCTGTTGGCAGCACAGCCATGGACTGAGTCCATGCGGGTAGCTACGAAGTCGTCCACCAGGTTGTCGAAGGCTGCCTCCAGGGCCCGGAGATACTCAATGAGCATCTCAAAAGCCTCGTCTCGTTCTCCTCTGGGGCAGGAGTATGCGTAGTGACAGGTGTAAGGCACATGGCACGGAAGATAACGGTAACGACGAGTCCTCATCACGGGAAGGACATCCCTGAGATGAGCTATCGCCTCGCGGGCTGCCATCTGCATAGCATGCCTCTCCGTAGGCATAGCTCTTCCCACGAACCGGAAGCGGCGTGACTCACCACGCCCTCCCCTGAACTGCACCGCGGCCTGGTGCATGGTCAGACTGTCGTTGACTCGGTGCTGGTAGAGTGTGAAGACTGGGCGCACGGATGGCCCCATCGCGACCTGAACGATGAAAGAAAGAAGCTTGACGAACCCATCGGGCACGTTGGCGAAGGTCTGAGACTCGCAGCTGACGTCGGCCATCTACAAAAGTAGGCAAAATTCTGCAGGGTCAGATCATAAATTTATGCTGACTGACAGAAAATGACTACAATTGCAAAAGCATAAAATAGCCCTGTCATGCTAATAACTAATTAGCGATCGCACCTAGTGGCTTCCTACAGTCAGCCTGGCTCTGGTACCAAGCTTGTCACGACTGGTTTTCCAATAAAAATATTTATTGATGAACCAGTCTTTTGAGTCCAGTATGAGAGAAATCCTCCTCACTGGTAGACAATTTCTTGATACAATAAGCCAGTAGCATAAAATATATTACAGGGTTGAACTGCGGTCGCTCAACCAAATTATTATAAGCACGCCAATAATCATACACAATGGCGGACAGGACACAGTGGTGTGGAGACATACTACTGACTCATGGATAGGTTGGTGGTGGAAAAGCACAGTGGGAAGGGAAATACAAGACTCTAATGATAACATTTCATCGAACGTCGAGGTGAGGCTCGATAAATTTATTTGGTAGCGGAAGCGGTTATAAAACAGTGGCCAAATCCAGGGTCGCACGAGACTGACTGGGACTCCTCTAAGTGTCGGACTCGCTATCGAACTCTTCATCCATGAGATCGCCTTCGTCAGCATCTGGCCAAATCAACAAGCCAGTGAGTACTTTGAAAGTACTCGCAAGACAGTTCAGACGTAAGATATAACAAATGCATGCATGGATGCAACATGATTAATTCTTTAATGCACAATAAATAAAAATTGGCATAACGGGTAAGTAAAAAGGGAAAACGGCGGTAGTCCGCCTGAAATTCCACAGACATAAATAAGGACCGATCGAGTGTCTGAAGCGACGCCTCGAAAGGTGAACAAATGCAAATAAGGAAAAAATGCCACAGTCGGGCATCTTAGCGACACCACATAAAGGGCTTTAAAAGAAATGCCACAGTCGGACATCTGAGCGACATCGCGTAAAGGGCTTTTAAAAGAAATGCCACAGTCGGACGTCTGAGCGACATCGCAGAAAGGGCTTTAAAAGAAATGCCACAGTCGGACGTCTGAGCGACATCACATAAAGGGCTTTTAAAAGAATTGCCACAGTCAGACGTCTGAGCGACATCGCAGAAAGGGCTTTAAAAGAAATGCCACAGTCGGACGTCTGAGCGACATCACATAAAGGACTTTTAAAAGAATTGCCACAGTCGGACGTCTGAGCGACATCGCAGAAAGGGCTTTAAAAGAAATGCCACAGTCGGACGTCTGAGCGACATCACATAAAGGGCTTTTTAAAAGAATTGCCACAGTCGGACGTCTGAGCGACATCGCAGAAAGGGCTTTAAAAGAAATGCCATAGTCGGACGTCTGAGCGACATCACATAAAGGGCTTTTAAATTCACCAGTAAACAATACTCATAATAAACATTCACACCATGAGAATAAACGGGTTAGTCCATCCAAAGGGATAATCATTCAATCGGACTTAGCACTCATGCGATTCACCGGAGTCTCTGCCATCAAAGCTGACAATTGATTAGGATCAGATGGAACGAACTTGACATGGAAGAGATGATTTGGAGGAATATATGACTCTGCAGAGTTTGTACAAAATTTTTCCCACAGTCAACGGATTTCTGTAGTCCCGAAGGACTAGTTCCGTTTATGGTATTTCGGGAGAAAACACAACTAACTGGTACACACCCATCCTACCTCTCAATGCTAGGAATCACCCTAGTCATCATCCAAGAAAAACTTTTGATACGGGGAGATCACAATCTCGAATAGCATGGGATCAAATTTATATACGCGCGCTCTAAGGGGTGCCCCCCTCTCGGTCCCAACCGGAAACACCCATGCCCCCTGACCAGATGACTGGCTTTAATCCAGGGCCATGGAACCATCATCACGGCCTCTCCTCTTTGGTGTGTACCACGAAAGTGGTTTGCAACTTACTAAACCATATTCCTTGCGGAAAACATGTGGTAGTACAAGGAAGGAAGTGATAGGTACTGGACCGAAATGGTTTGACACTGAAGTCACATAGTCTGGCGTAAGACTAGCATGCTACAACACTGCCATCGTACCCATCCTCATACCAACACATGGCCATTCATATTCACATTCATCCACGTATGGATCATTGAACTCACTCACCTTGTTATCACATAAAATAACGTTCATCGGTATGCTTACCAACATGCCATGAAACTAACTAAATGCAAAACATGCCGAGACACTCATCATATCAAAAGTTCAAACATGCTTGCCTGGTTCAGAGTAGTCGGAGCCTAGCTCGGTGAAGTTCGCGGCTCCGTCACCTCCTTCGTATCTACGGTTTAAAGAAAATACATGCGCTAACGTAAATACCAAGGAGAGCACAGAAGGTAAACCAAATATTTTTCAAATAAATCTGATAAAAAACTAGACAAAATTTTAAAGAGAACAGAAAAAGAATCAATCAAAAATACTTTTCTGATTAAAAGTTATAAGGGTTTTTGTCCAGGGACTTATCTGTAATGAAACAGAAGATTTCCAGGGGCTAGTTTATAAAAGCAGAAAACGCTTCGGTAGCGATTACGCCAGCCCGAAGAGAAAACGTATTTGGCAGAAGGCGTTTTCAGATAACGCTTCGTTTAGAAAGGACAGAGAGGCTGACAGCGGGTCCCACTTGTCATGTTTAAATATTCAAATGGGAGGGACGAGGCTCGTCGGCGCCCAAGAGCTGCTGAGGTCGCCGGCGGCGATCCACGGCGAGGCATGGGGATCAGAGGTTACCAATGTGCTCACTGTGTCCTTCCGCAGCGGTGGGGGGTGGTGTTGGTCGCCGGTGAGCACCACGTCGACGGCGGTCTCAACTCCGGCGGATGGTGGTTCGGGCGTGGATGGAGCTCGTCGGAGAGGGCTGCAAGGATTAAATTGAGGTGGGGGTTAGACTACTGGGTGCAAGAGAGGGCTACGGACGAGGTTTGGGCGCCGGAGGTGGCCTCACCGAAGTGAATCGAGCTGGAGGCCGAGGCGGATCGGGGTGGCCGGAGCCGGGGAAGGAGACCTCCTCGAGGTCCTCCCAGTGGCCTGGCGGGGTGCTGGTGAGTAGTGGGGTGCTGCGTGCACGAGAGTGAGCTCGGGACCCCTTTATATAGGCGGTCCGAGGCGGTTGCCGTGAACGGAGATTTCCGACGAGCGATTACGGTGGCGCAGTGCTCGGTCGGGGTGGTTAGGGAGTCGAGCGTCATCACGGAGGATCAAAGGGTCCATTTTTGTGCTAAGCTGGCCGGGGTTTGGGCGTTTGGGTCGAGCTCGACGGAACGGGGTGGCGCGGGCCCGTCGGCGGCAGAGAGCGCGCTCCGTGCGTGCTGCGCCATGGCGACGGTGCCGCATGCGTGCGCTGGCACGGAGAAGGCCACGCGGAGCCACCAGAAGATTTGGGCGGTGCCGAACGGCGTTGCGCCACCGTTCTCCTCCCTGTCGGCCGTTACGGGGAGCCGGCCGCCGCAAGACACGCCGGCGCAGGCGGGCCAGGGCGCCACCAACGCCAGGGTCGCGCCAAGTGCGCGTGTGAAGCTTCGGACAAGCAAGCGAGGCCGCGAGCAACGTGCCAAGTGCACTGTGGCCGCGTGACTGAAACTGTCTAAACTGAAGATGACACTGAAACTGAATTTCTGAACTTTGAACAGTAACAGTGCCCACAAGGTGTTCGACCAAATGAAAATGGCCTCTGGTGATTTTTCCTTGAGCTGATTTTTGGTGGAGTGGCTTCTCCTTGCTCAAGTAGGCTGTATGATTTTTGGTGGAATTTTTGGAGGAGTGTAGATATGAATTTCACCAAATTTGGCAAATCTGGTCCAAACTTGCAGAGACTAAATTTTGAAAATTTTGAAAAGAGGAGGAGTGGATCAAGATGGTTCTGGGTTATGGATGCTAAGGACAATCCAGGAGAATTGGTTTGAGGTCAAAACTCAAATGCAATAGGGCACTTGCTTTGAAAATCTCTCAGGCTCCAAATAATTTTCAGAATTGAATTTGGGGAAAAATAATTAGAATAAAAATCCAAAACCAGTTTGGATTAGTTGGGACAGATAATTTAGGTTGATCACAAGGGGGAGGGGAGGTTTTGGAGGGGTTTTATCTCATGGGCAAAAATACAAAGCCAAGGGTGGCTTCAAAGATATGAAAATCCCAAATTTTCATGGGGTTTCTTTTTTAAAAGAAAAAGATTAAACTCCAAAAATAATTTTGAGAGAGAACCAACAGAGAAGAAGTTTGCAAAAGATCAACCACCAAAGTTTGAAAGAAATAAAATCCCTGCCAAGGCAAAAAGAGGTTTTTAAGAAGAAGGTTTTTCTGAGAAAGAAGAAAAAAATTAAAAGAACAAAAGTCTCTCCTCAAAACCACAAAGTTTTTTGATAAAAACCAAATAAGAATTTTGGAGTGTCACAATATAGAGTCATATTTTGTTCTAAGTATCGAGTTGTAATTCTTGAGTTGTAAGTAAATAAATGTGTGATCATTTTCATTATTAGAGCATTGTCCCATGTGAGGAAAGGATGATGGAGACTATGATTCCCCCAAAAGTCGGGATGAGATTCCGGATGAAAAAATGAGAGAAAAGAGAGAAATGACAATGTTACTATCCTTTTACCACACTTGTGCTTCAAAGTAGCACCATGATCTTCATGATAGAGAGTCTCCTATGTTGTCACTTTCATATACTAGTGGGAAATTTTCATTATTGAACTTGGCTTGTATATTCCAATGATGGGCTTCCTCAAATTGCCCTAGGTCTTCGTGAGCAAGCGAGTTGCATGTATGTCGGGGGAAACTGACCCACGAACACCTATGGGGCCGGCGGACCGGGCCCCTTTCGGTTCGGTGGGGGGCGGAGGTTGCACGAAGAGCAGATCGAGGCGAAGCACACGAGCGGTTTACCCAGCTTCGGAGCTCTCCGGAGAGATAACACTCCTACTGCTGCTTGTCTGGTTGTATTATCTGGTGTTCTTGCTCTCGAGCGAGAGGGTATGATGTTTTCTGGGCTACGAATGAGTCAAAGTGATCCAACCTTCGAACCTCCGAACCCCCCCTACGTCGCGCATGGGCCTCCTTTTATATGCTAAAGGGGTCATTGACAGGTGGCAACGCAGAGAAGGGCACAAACGTAAAAAGCAAGGTAGGTGATACAGTTGCTTGTACAGTGCGCCCTACCTAACCCTGACGGTAGGGGACAAGGGCATTAAATGCCCGTCCGAGTCGCCCGAACAGTGCAGAAAAGGACCGTTAGGGGCGCCACCGTTCGCCACGATGGCGATCTTGTCAGCTTCGCATGCCACTGCGCACCGCTGGCTGCACAGCCTCTCGCCACGTGCGCCTGGAGAGGCCCCCAGAGCGACACATTGGTGGATGCACTGGAGTGTGGGCGCAGAGTGGCCGCCTGCCGCGGCAAGCGCCTTGCGCTGCTGCTATCTTGTCAGGCCCGGAGGCTTGTCGCTTGCCGGGCTTCGAGGTACCTTGTTTAGTCTTCCCGGCAAGCTCCTCTTGCCGGGGCCTTGTCGCCTTGCCGGAGCGCGTGGCGCGTCGCAGCAAGTTCCTTAGAGTGCCTTGGTTGGCCTTCCCGGCAAGCTCCTCTTGCCGGGGCCTTGTATCCTGAGCTTAAATACTTTGTTCTTGAATGGCTCCAAGGGAACCTTGGAGGGTCTTTGGCGTTCGCCCGGCAAGCCTTTGCCGCGGGGTGCTGCAACTGCCCGTGCACAAGTTCGGGGTACTAGGGTACCCCTATTCTAGTACACCGACAGGAGCCCCCGGGCCTGGGCCAGACACGGTGCGGAGCGCTGTTGGGCCAGGCCCAAGACAGGGCACGGGCACACGCGGGCTGGGCTACACCAAATCTCGCTCCGTATCCACCGCGCTCCCCCATAACGGCATGTGTTGAATGCGGCATCGTGGGGGAGATCGTGGGTGGTTGTTTATTAGGAAGGGCGAAACGTCCGCCCCGTCCCTCTTTATAAGCAGAGGAAACAGGGGCAGTTCGTTTCCCCTCGCTGGTTGCTACTACTCCTTCTTCACAAACTCCGCCGCTCCCCCCTTCTCCTCGAAGCCGAGAGAGCAGCGCTCCGCCCCTCCCATTGTCACCAGCATCTCCACGCCGTCGACCTCCCTCACCACCTCCGCCATGGGCCCGAAAGCCGACAAGGGAAAGGGTGTGAAGTCGGCCGAGGCGCAGCGGCTCGCGGCGTTGTGGAAGGAGCGGGCGATCTTCACCCCCCAGCTCGGCGTGCAGGAGCTGAGGGAGTACTTCTACCTCTTTTGGGCGACGGAGACGCGTGCGCATCCGCGCACGAGGGTACTCCCGGCCGCTGCCTCGGAGTTGGCTCCAAATGGGTACCCGTTCTTCCCGCTATTCTTCTATTGCGGACTCTGCCCGCCCTTCTCGGAGTTCTTCTGTGACATTATGAACACATATGGCTTCCGCCTCCTTGACTTCACCCCCAATGCTGTCCTGACCATGGCAGTTTTCGCACACTTGTGCGAAAACTTTGTCGGAGTCCACCCTAGTGTTGCCCTTTTCCGCCACTACTTCATGCCTCGGGTAGAGAGAGGAGAGCCGCTTGCCGGAGGGATTGCCTGGGTCTCGAGAGTCGGCAAGAAGGAGGCGTACTTGGATGGTGAGCTCCGCAGCAAGTGGGAGGAGTGGAGAGCGGAGTGGTGCTGGATCGTCGAGGAGAATCCGCAGCCCTTCACCGCCGTGCGCCAAACTCCAATAGTGCGCGGCAATGACTGGAGCAACGTGGCCCCGGAAGACGAGAGGCTGAAGATCGCCATCACTAGGATTCTTCGCCTCAGGCTTGCCGGGCTCACTGTAGGTGCTGTCGGGGCAGATTTCCTCCGCCGCCGCATTGCCCCCCTGCAGGAGAGGGGGAGGCCCGCCTGGGAGTTCAAGAACTCGGCGGACATCATGAGACTGCGGCCGGGCCTCAACTACAACTTCACCGTCTTGGAGTTGGACGCAATGCTCTTGGAGTTATTCAAACGCGACCCCCAGCACCCATTCACACTGCCGAGGGGCGTAGTTCCTTTGTGCAATAACTCTTCGCTTGACCGGATCCGCGCCATGATGCCGTTGTGCGATTCACACGGCATCGTCCCAACTTGGCAAGAGCCTGCGGATGACGTTGTGCGAGCGTTCTTCGACACCTTGGAGGAAGTGCCGGTCCGCGCTGACGAGCAGAAGAGCCTCACCCGTGACACCACCGACGAGGAGCTGCAGCTCATCGCTACTAGGGCGGAAGAGGCTGCGGCCGCAGCTGCTGCGGGCGCATTCGGGTTTACCGTGGAGGAGGCGGAGGCTGCAGAGGCGGCAAACCTTGCCGAACGCGCGGAGTTCATGGGTGAAGAGGAGCCTGCCGGTTCCGAAGCCGAGTCGAGCGAGGCCGGCGAGGAGGAGGCTGAGCCTTCAGAGAACTTGCCGCAGGCGGAGCCCCCGGCCCCGCCAAGGAGGCGCCTTCGCAGGGCCGGGGACGCAGCGGGGCGGCAGCCGGCTCCACAGCCACCGAGCCGCGCGACGCGCTCTACCGCGGCAAGCAATGTTGCCGCGGGAGCGCCTCACGCAACAGCGGCAACTGGAGCGGGATCTTCCCGGGCCACCGCCACTGCCCCCGCCAAGCGGGCAAGGGATCCTACTCCTCCACCTCGCCGCACCGGAGGAGGGCCAGACTTCGATCTTTCCGCACTCAGCTCCGACGAGGAGGAAGAAGAGTAAGTTTCTTTGGTGCTCTTGTAGTTCTTCAATTTTGCTGTTTATATCTTGTATCTGACTTGCTCCAATCTGGGCTCCTTTCTTTTCAGGACGCTGGCCCAGAGAGCGGTGAAGAGGGCCAAGGCCGCGGTGATCGTCATCGAAGATGACCCCACCTTGTCGATAGGGGGTGGGTCCGAGATCACCTTGACGGACCCGGCAATCACTCCTCAAAGCAGCCCCCAGCGCAGCCCCCAGCGTAAGTTCATAGTTTAACCTTCTGCTGCCGGGCGCGCTTGAGTGCTTTTTCCTTTGTTGATATCTTGTTTGTTGACTTGTGCAGGAGCAGAGCAGCCTCATCAGGAGCGCCCGGAGGCCGGTCCCGAAGTGCCACCTGCTTCGACTGCGCCGCCAAGGGAGGAGTCCCCGGCAAGGGAGCGCTCTCCGGCAAGGGGGGACTCTCCGGCAAGGGACGGCACTGCTGATCCTGCGGCGACCGAGGCCGCAACTGAAGATCTTGGCGCAGGTAATCCACTTGCCCAGAAACTTTCCCTTGGGTTCTGCTTCTTCCGTTTTTCCTTTCTTGGATTTTTGATTGATTTTCCTCCCTTCTTCGTTCTTCAGACCCATCTACGGCTGAGCCAATGGAGACAGAGGGCGCCGGCGAGGAAGGTGCCGGTGCTGATGAGACCGCCGGCGAGGAGGCCGCCGGGGCTGCTGCTGCGGAAGCCGGCGAGGGGTCGGGCGATCGCACTGACGACCCTGAGGCCGCAGGAGCGCCAGGCGCTGCGCCGACCACCGATCCCTCTGCCGCTTCTACGGAGCCAGGTTCCGAGGAGCCCCAGTCCGGCGCCTATTTGAAGGCCGGCGACGACATCTTCATCAAGCTACCATGGGCGTCGAGCTCCAGGGCGCCGGTCGAGGGGGAGACTTTTGACGGGGAGGTGCTCGCCTCTGCTGGACTGTCATTGGTTGACGCGCCCGGCAGCAGCAGCGGCGAGCCTGAGGAGGAGCAGCTGCTGCGGAAGCTGCTATCACTCTACCGCACCCGGCAAGCCAAGCTGGCTTCCCGGGAAGCGCTTGTCGCGAAGGCGGGAGTTGACATGGAAAAGCGCACGGAGGAGCTCCGGGGCCAAAATCAAGAAGCTCTCCGGTCTCTGGCGCAGGAGCGGGAGTGAATTGACGAGGAGCGCACGGCCTTTCTTCTCGAGAAGGCCGAGGCTGAGGAGGAACAAAGGCTGGCCGCTGAGAAGCAGTCCGCGCGGGAAGGCGAACTAGTGCAGCGGAAGGCCCACCTCGACAGCTACGAGGAAGAGCTCGCCGAGCGTGAGCGAGCACTTGGCGGGGCGCTCAAGGAGGCAAAGGACGCCGCGGCAACTGCAGAGGCCGCCAAGAAAGAGCTAGAGGAGAAGGTGGCGCAGCTGGAGGCCGACATTGGGAAGAGCGGCGAGGAGCTTGCCGCGCTCAAGCGTGAGCGCGAGAAGGATGCTGCCGCCCACGGTGAGCTGCAAGGCCTTCTCGCTGAGAGGGGCAAGGAGCTCAGCGCCGCCAAGGATTCCAAAGCAGACCTGGAGCTGAAGCTGGCCACGCTGACGCAGACGCTGGAGGCCGCCAAGGAGCGGGAGAAGACCTTGTCGGAGAAGGTCAAGGCTGACGCGGCGCTGCTGGAGAGCATTGCAGTTACCCAGAACTCGTTCAGAGACACAGTGGAGCACTGGACCGAGGGTCTGGTGAACACTGCCGCAGTCATCAACGAGGAGCTGGCGCAGCTGGGGATGGAGGACTTTGGGTATCCTTCCGACGAGAGTCTTCAACCCAGCGCCAAGCTCAGCCTGTTCTTCAAGGGCGTGGCGACGGCACTCCAGCGGCTCCGGGAAGGATCCCGAAGCAGCTGGCCGACGAGTCGCGCAAAATCTGCGCCGGGGTTCTCCAGAAGGTGCTGATGAAGGTGGCCTTCCGCAACCCAGGCCTCAGCTTCACCAACGTCCTCAGGTCCTTGCCGCCTGACGCCGATCTGGATGCACTCAAGGCCCTTGTCGCACCCATTGTGGACAAGGTGAGCGAGATCAAGAGAGTCGAGGGCGGACGCGTAGATTAGGCCGCCCATTTCTTCTTTTCCCTTGTCGCTGCTAATCATGTTATGAAAACAGTCTGTTAGAGCTGCGACAAGTTATCTTGTAATATAACTTTATTTCTGTTATCAATTGCTATGTTATTTCCTCTACTAGATTCCTTCCTTTGTATGTTTTTACCCTACGCTTCTAGGGAACTTGTCGGCGCAGGCGCCCGAGCCGCGAGCGCTGAGTGCGGAACTTCAGCAGCCTGCTGGCGGCGCTGCTTCCGACAAGAAACCTTGTCGCGACTAGATGCAGCACGCTTAAGCTGTTGAGCGGACTCGAAACAAAGTAAGGGCGCAACTAGCCACGAGTTGGTTCCTCCGCGCACAGGTTTTCCATACAAAGCAGGGTCGTTCGAGGAAGATAACTCTAAAAATTTAAAAACTGATTGCTCAAACTTTGGCAACTTAGCTTTTCTGTCGTTTGCTTCCCGGCAAGGCAAAACTTTGCTTTGAACGACGCCTGGTCCACACCACAATCTTCTCCTTCCCCCCGGCAAACTTGTGTGCGAGGGAACCTTCTTTTCCTTTAAAAGAAAAAGAAAGAAGAGAAAATAATAATATGGAGCTCTTCGGCTCGTTACTGCTTACCGGATGTAGGTGCTGCACAAAGTGTCAGATAATCGCATGCAAGAAAGGAACTAACGCATGAAATGGACAAGTTGTGCGGAGCACATGGGGTTTTACTTATGCACGGGATCTGCGCCCGGCTTTGTACAAAGGATTACATGCAACAGCGGCAAGACTTGTACAAAAGGTGGTTGCCGGAACGGGTTCCGGCAACCGCGCCCTATGGGAAAAACTTACGAAGATGTTCTATGTTCCAGGAGTTGCTCACCGGAATGCCATCTTCGGTCTCAAGGCGGACAGCGCCAGGCCTTGTGACTCGTCTCACCCGATAAGGGCCTTCCCACTTCGGCGTCAACTTGTTGGAATTCTTGGCGGACTGAACGCGCCGAAGAACAAGGTCGCCTTCCTCGAAGCTTCTGGCTTTAACTTTGCGGCTATGATAGCGGCGCAAAGCTTGCTGGTATCGAGCAGCTCGTACAGCAGCCTGAAGACGATCTTCCTCAAGGAGCAGCGCGTCGTCTTGCCGCAGCTGTTCTTGCTCAAGCTCATCATAAGCGAGCACTCGAGGTGATCCGTATACGAGTTCCGTGGGGAGAACTGCCTCTGCTCCATAGACTAGAGCGAAAGGTGTCTGGCCAGTGGCTCGATTTGGCGTCGTTCTGATCGACCAAAGAACCACCGGCAGCTCCTCGATCCAGTTCCTTCCGCACTTGTGCAGCCTGTCGAAAGTTCTGGTCTTGAGCCCGCGCAGCACTTCAGCATTTGCCCTCTCTGCTTGACCGTTGCTTCTCGGATGAGCAACAGAAGCGAAGCAGACCTTGGCGCCAAGGTCTTGGACGTACTGCATGAAGGTGCGGCTCGTGAATTGCGTGCCGTTGTCGGTGATGATCCTGTTAGGGATCCCGAAACGGCAAACAATCGACCTGAAGAACTTGACTGCTGACTGTGCTGTCACCTTCCTCACTGGCTGCACTTCCGGCCACTTTGTGAACTTGTCGATTGCGACGTACAAGTACTCAAAGCCCCCGACAGCTCGGGGGAAGGGGCCGAGGATATCGAGCCCCCAGACCGAAAATGGCCAGGATAAAGGGATCGTCTGGAGAGCTTGAGCTGGCTGGTGTATCTGTTTGGAGTGGAACTGGCACGCTTCACACTTGGTTACTTGTGCAGTTGCATCCTGGAGGGCTGTCGGCCAAAAGAAACCTTGCCGGAAAGCTTTGCCGGCAAGTGCTCTTGCGCCAATGTGGTGGCCACATATGCCTCCATGTATCTCCGCCAACAGCTTTTGTCCATCTTCCCGGCGAATACACTTCAATTTCACACCGTTGAGTCTTCTTCTGTACAGTATGCTATCGACAAACTGGTACATACTTGACTGCCGGGCTACTCTTTCCGCTTCTTCTTGTTCTTCGGGAAGTTCTCCTGTCTGAAGGAAATGGACAATCTGCTGTGCCCATGCTGGAGCTTGTGGCTCGACAACAAGGACTAAAGGCACATCTGCTGCTGCGGGAACATCCGCTTCCACGGCAAGGACTTGCGGCCCTGCCGGAGCTTGATGTTCCCCGGCAAGCTTGCCGGAGCAAAACTTGTCGGGAGCGTCTGCTTCAACGGAACAAACCATAAGGCTTGCCGGAGCAGACTGCCCCTCAGCATCCTTGGTGTTGATCTTGGGGACTTTCTTGGCGGCGGCTTCGGGGAGCTCTGCCGGAAAGTAGTCACCAGAAACCAACTTCCTCTTTTTGCTTTGTCCAGTTGATGGTGTTACGGATGGTTGAGTCAACTTAAGCACAAAGATCCCTGGTTCCACAGGTAACTTTAGTGCGGCGCACTTTGACAGGCCATCAGCAATATCATTCTGAGCTCTTGGGATATGCTCCATTTGTAGGCCGTCAAAGTGCTCTTCTAGCTTCCTCACTTCATCGACATACGCTTCCATCAACGGACTCTGGTAGTTCTTGTTCACTTGTCGGACGACAAGCTGTGAGTCACCCCTGACAATAAGCTTCTTGATCCCAAGGTCTGCTGCAATTCTGAGACCGGCAAGCAATCCTTCATACTCTGCAGTATTGTTGGTTGCTTGCTCTTTGGGAAAGTGCATCTGGACTACGTACTTGAGGTGCTCTCCGGTGGGTGCGACAAGCAGCACGCCTGCACCGGCGCCTTGCAGCGAGAAGGCACCATCAAAGTACATCAGCCACTCTTTGCTTGCCTCTTTGACGGGGATGCTTGTTTCTGGAATTTCTTCATCTGGGGTTGGCGTCCACTCTGCTATGAACTCTGCCAATGCTCTGCTTTGGATAGTTGAAGTGCTCTCAAACTTGAGGCCAAAGCTTGACAGTTCCAGCGCCCACTCGACAATCCTGCCTGTTGCTTCTGGATTTTGCAGTATCCTCTTCAGCGGAAAGCGAGTGACGACTGTGATCTCATGTGCTTGGAAGTAATGGCGCAGCTTTCTCGAGGCCATGAGGAGGCCGAAAAGCAACTTCTGCACACCAGAGTACCTTGACCTAGCCCCCTGCAGAAGGGAACTGACAAAGTAAACTGGGCGCTGCACCATTCTTTTCTGCATCTTGTCGTGCTCCTGCGCAGATCCATCTTTGTCGGGACCAGAGCTTGTCGGCGAAGCCCCCTGCTTGTCGCTGGATGCATCTGCCATGGTTGCCGGCTCATCATCTGCCTCTCTCTCCGCCACTAACGCAGCACTAACCACTTGATTGGTTGCCGCTATATACAGCAGCAACTTCTCTTGCGGCTTAGGTGCGACAAGTGTTGGAGTGGAGGACAGGTATCTCTTCAAGTCCTGCAGCGCAGCCTCCGCCTCCGGAGTCCATTTCATTGGACCTGCCTTCTTCAAAATTTTGAAAAATGGCAGGGCGCGTTCAGCAGATCTAGAGATAAACCTGCTGAGAGCAGCCACGCAACCGGCAAGTCTTCGTACATCCTTGACGCGCTTTGGTGCTTCGATTTGCTCAATGGCCTTGATCTTGTCGGGATTGGCTTCAATTCCCCGCTGAGACACGAAGAACCCGAGAAGCTTGCCGGAGGGGACTCCAAACACACACTTCTCGGGGTTGAGCTTGAGGTTGATCTTGCGCAGATTTGCAAATGTCTCGTCTAAATCTTGAATTAGGGTCGCCCTGTTCTTGCTCTTGACCACTATGTCATCCATGTAGGCTTCCACATTTCTGTGCATCTGCGGTTCAAAAGCGTGGTGGACTACCCTTGCGAATGTTGAACCAGCATTCTTCAAACCGAAAGGCATCCGTACGAAGCAGTACGTGCCACACGGGGTGATAAATGCGGTTTTCTCTTCATCTTCTTCTGCCATGAAGATCTGATGGTATCCTGAGTATGCATCAAGAAATGAAAGCAAATCACATCCGGCTGTGGAGTCAACAATCTGGTCAATACGCGGCAAGGGAAATGGGTCTTTGGGACAAGCTTTATTAACATCAGTGAAGTCAATACAAAGTCTCCATTTCCCGTTAGCCTTGCGCACAACAACAGGATTGGCCAACCACGTGGGATGGAGTACTCCTCTGACAAGGCCTGCTGCTTCCAACTTCTTGATTTCTTCTGCGATGAATTCTTGGCGCTCTACTGCCTGCTTCCTGACTCTCTGCTTGACGGGCCGCGCATGAGGACAGACGGCAAGGTGGTGCTCAATTACTTTCCTGGGAACACCGGGGATATCAGACGGTTGCCACGCAAACACGTCGACATTCGCCCGCAGGAAAGCAACGAGCGCGCTTTCCTATTTGGGGTCAAGAGTGGCGCTGATGGTGAAGGTACCACCAGTGCCATCCTCCTTGGCGGACACCTTCTTGGTCTCAGGTGGAGCTGCCATTGCCTTCTTACACTTGCCGGTGGAGCTCGATGGTGCGTCCTCGACGGTAGCGCAGCACTCCGAAGAGGTGCGCTTGCCGGAGTGGGCATCAGAGCTCTTGCCGGACTTGGTCTTCTTCTTCCCCCCGGGAGCTTCAGCGGCAAGGGTCCTGTGTTCTGCTGCGGCTGCTGCTTCCCGGTAGATCTTGTCGGCACAGATAAGAGCATCCTTCTTGTCGCCAGGGACAGAGATGACACTTATTGGGCCTGGCATTTTCAGTACGTTGTACGCATAGTGAGAGGCTGCCATGAACTTGGCGAGTGCCGGACGGCCAAGGATTCCATTGTAAGGTAATGGAAAGTCGGCAACGTCAAACGTGACCCTCTCAGTCCTGAAGTTCAGCTCACTGCCAAATGTTACCGGCAACGTGATCTTTCCCTTTGGCTTGCTCCTTCCCGGGTTGATTCCTTGAAATGTGCCGGTCTCTTCGAGCTCGCTGTCAGGGATCTGGAGTTTCTGGAGCACCGCGGAGGAGATCAGGTTCAAGCCGGCCCCGCCGTCAACTAGCATCTTAGTGACCTTGAGGTTGCGGATTGTTGGTGAAACCAACATCGACAAGCACCCGACCGCAGTTATGCGATCCGGGTGGTCCTCAATATCAAAGATGATAGGCGTGCCGGACCATTTCAGAGGCTTGCGTGACTCGACGGGTGGTTCTGCTGCATTAACTTCCCGCACCCACTGCTTGAGCTGGCGGTGCGAGGCATGCAGAGAAGCACCACCGTCAACGCACAGGACGTCTGTGGCTTTCTGGAACTCCTGCTCATCAGTCTCCTCATCATCCATATCTTCATCGTCGCCGTCATCTGCATCCTTGTCGCGGCCGCGAGGAGGTCTGTCTCCTTGCTGCTGCTTGGCATTGCCGTGGCGTCCTCCTCGGCCGTGATGTTTCTTGCCGGATCCCCAGCACCTTCTTGGGCCTTCTCCTTGTCGCGCCGCTCGTATTCAGCTTTCTGTTGCTCAACAAGCTGCTCAACTCTCTTACAGTTCTGGAGATCATGGCCCTTGGTGCGGTGAATCTTGCAATACTGCTTGTTGGTGCCGTCCTGCTTGTCGGTGACCGCCACCTCCGCGGCAACCTCCTTGTCGGAGTCACCAGCTTTGGCTTCCTTGGCGCCGCCACCGTTGCCGGACTGCTCAACTACTAGCACTTCTTTGCCTTTCGTCCTTCTGTTGTTCCGCCGCCGGTTTTTCCTTGTCGGGGCAGCATCTTCACTGTCAGATTCTCCCGCTCCTATATTTTCTTCGGGGAGTCTCCTCCCTTCCTCAGCACGCGCACACTTGTCGGCCAGTGCATATAACTCACTAACGTCCCTGATCTTGCACATCACCATTTCCTCCCGCACCCTGCGGTTCCGCATGTTCTGATGGAACGCGCTGATCACCGCGGCAGGGTGGACGTCTGGGATGTTGTGCTGCACACTGCTGAATCTCTGAATGTACTTGCGCTGGGGCTCTCCTTCCTTCTGGGCGAGCAGATGAAGATCACTCTCCTAGCCATGAGGCTTGTGTCCGCCTGTAAAGGCGCCAACAAACTGATGGCACAGATCAGCCCAAGAGGACATGGAGTTGTCCGGCAAGTGCATGAGCCAGGATCTGACGTTGGGCTTGAGCACCAGCGGGAAGTAGTTGGCAAGGATCTTGTCATCTCGTCCCCCGGCAGCTTGTACCGCAATGGTGTAGATGCTGAGGAACTCTGACGGATGCGTCTTGCCGTCGTACTTCTCCGGTACGTCTGGCTTGAAGTTCTTTGTGCTGGGCCACTGGACTTGCCGCAGCTCACGAGTGAACGCAGGAACACCTACCCCGTACGGCAGATCGCCTGGTTGCCCTGGCGCATGCATGTCAATAGAGGGCCCAGCGCGCTTATCGGATTGACGTCGCGCTTCTCTTCGGCGCTCGATGCGGGTTCGAGCGTCTTCTTGTTGTCGATCATGAAGAACTTGGCGCTGATCGCGACGAGCTCGTGGATCCGACGATGCAGTGGAGTCGCTGTCGAGGTGGATCCGGCGAGTCGGCGATCTTGGCCTTCGGGGCGGTGATTGCATGGTAGTTGCACCTCCACCCGTTTCGTCACCACCGGCTCGCGTTTGGCAACCCTGCCGCGGCGGTGACGCGCTCGGCCGCCGTGGAGTGTCGCCGTTGGGGTAGCCAATGAGACTCTGAATGGTGGCCCTCCATTCGTCGATCTTGTCCGACGTCGGAGGGTAATCTAGGAGAAGTTGAGCTCGCGCCAAAGCTTCTGTTGGAGTGGTGGGTGGCAGTGGCGGACGGCGCGAGGAGCGGGACGTGCTCGAACTTCTAACTATGTTAGAAGGAGCAGTATCCCGTCCAGGCGACCGTGCCCCGCTCGTGCCAGCACGCTGGCGTGCATGCTGGTCTTGAACGCCCCGAGATCCACCAGCTTGGCCTTGGCCTATCATGCGCATGGTGCTGCGAGTGCCATGACGCTGTTGATCTTGCGCCTCCTGAGAGTGGCGCGGAACATCCACAGTCGCCGAGGCTTGTGCAGCCTTGTTCTTGGACCTGGCAGCATCATGAACTTCCTCGTCAACGTCCATTCTTCCACCGGCGTCCATTCCACCATCCGTTCGCTCCAACGGTGGCGGAAGCGACGTGGATGGAGCGGCTGCCGCCGAAGTCTTCTTCTTCGGTGGCATGTTGATGAAGGGAATGAAGATCTAGCTCGTGTGAACACCGGATCAGGTTCACACAATCTCGACGCCCCCTACCTGGCGCGCCAAAGATGTCGGGGGAAACTGACCCACGAACACCTATGGGGCCGGCGGACTGGGCCCCTTTCGGTTCGGTAGGGGGCGGAGGTTGCACGAAGAGCAGATCGAGGCGAAGCACACGAGCGGTTTACCCAGCTTCGGAGCTCTCCGGAGAGATAACACTCCTACTACTGCTTGTCTGGTTGTATTATCTGGTGTTCTTGCTCTCGAGCGAGAGGGTATGATGTTTTCTGGGCTACGAATGAGTCGAAGTGATCCAACCTTCGAACCTCCGAACCCCCCCCTACGTCGCGCATGGGCCTCCTTTTATATGCTAAAGGGGTCACCGATAGGTGGCAACGCAGAGAAGGGCACAAACGTAAAAAGCGAGGTAGGTGATACAGTTGCTTGTACAGTGCGCCCTACCTAACCCTGGCGGCAGGGGACAAGGGCATTAAATGCCCGTCTGAGTCGCCCGAACAGTGCAGAAAAGGACCGTTAGGGGCGCCACCGTTCGCCACGATGGCGATCTTGTCAGCTTCGCATGCCACTGCGCACCGCTGGCTGCACAGCCTCTCGCCACGTGCGCCTGGAGAGGCCCCCAGAGCGACACGTTGGTGGATGCGCTGGAGCGTGGGCGCAGAGTGGCCGCCTGCCGCGGCAAGCGCCTTGCCGCTGCTGCTATCTTGTCGGGCCCGGAGGCTTGTCGCTTGCCGGGCTTCAAGGTACCTTGTTTAGTCTTCCCGGCAAGCTCCTCTTGCCGGGGCCTTGTCGCCTTGCCGGAGCGCGTGGCGCGTCGCGGCAAGTTCCTTAGAGTGCCTCGGTTGGCCTTCCCGGCAAGCTCCTCTTGCCGGGGCCTTGTATCCTGAGCTTAAATACTTTGTTCTTGAATGGCTCCAAGGGAACCTTGGAGGGTCTTTGGCGTTCGCCCGACAAGCCTTTGCCGCGGGGTGCTGCAACTGCCCATGCACAAGTTCGGGGTACTAGGGTACCCCTATTCTAGTACACCGACAGTGTACACCCACTTCGTTTCTTTCTGAGCTTTCATAACCTTATAGCTCTAGTGCATCCGTTGATTGGCATCGTACTCACTCACTCGATTCTATTATGGCATCTCCAATAGCCGGGTTGATACGCCTAGTTTATGTAGACTCACCTTTCCTTTTTGTCTTTCTCATCACTACCACGCATATATATTCCCTATAGTACTATTCCATGGCTCACAGCTATGTTGCGTGACAGTTGAAAAGGTTTTGAGAACATCACAGTTATGAAACATTGCTTGCTTCTCATTGGGCGTTGTGCATGATTTGAATACTTTGGTGTGTGAATGATGGGAGCATTCGCCACTATTGATTTTTGGGATAACTTTCTTTGGCCATGTTATTTTAGAAGACTGATGCTTATTAGTATTCTTGACGTATTAATTTTTAGTCAATATTAAACTTTTTTTTGAAATCTTATGGATCTGAATATTCTTGCCACAATGGAGAATATCACATGGATAAATATGTTAGGTAGCATTCCACATCAAAAATTCTGTTTTTATCATTTACCTACTCGAGGACGAGCAGGAATTAAGCTTGGGGATGCTTGATACGTCTCCAACATATCTATAATTTTTGATTGTTCCATGCTATTATATTATCCATCTTGGATGTTTTATATGCATTTATATGCTATTTTATATTATTTTTGGGACTAACCTATTAACAGAGAGCCCAGTGTCAGTTTCAGTTTTTTCCTTGTTTTTGAGTTTCGCGGAAAAGGAATATCAAATGGAGTCCAAATGAGCTGAAAATTTACGGTGATTTTTTATGGACCGGAAGAAGCCCCTGAACCAAAAGAGTTGGGCCAGAAGAGCCACGAGGCCTCCACAAGGGTGGAGGGCGTGCCTCCTATCTTGTCATCGCCTCATGGAACCCCCCTTACTTGTTCCCGACACCAAAAATTCCTATAAATATAGAAACCCCCAGAAAAAAACCTAGATCGAGAGTTCCACCGCCACAAGCCTCTGTAGCCACAAAACCAATCGGGAGCCTGTTCCGGCACCCTGCCGGAGGGGGAAACCATCACCGGTGGCCATCTTCATCATCCTGGCGCTCTCCATGACAAGGAGGTAGTAGTTCACCCTCAGGGCTGAGGGTGTTTACCAGTAGCTATGTGTTTGATCTCTCTCTCTCTCTCTCACTCGTGTTCTTGATTTGGCACGATCTTGATGTACCCTGAGTTTTGTTACTATAGTTAAATCATATGGTGTTTCTCCCCCTCTACCTTCTTGTGATGAATTGAGTTTTACCTTTGAGGTTTCACTATTATCGGATTGAATACTATTATGGATTTGAGAATACTTGATGTATGTCTTGCATAGGATACCCATGGTGACAATGGGGTATTCTATTGATTCACTTGATGTATGTTTTGGCACTCATCTCGCGGATTCCCGAGGTGACATTGGGGTAATCTATGCATAGGGGTTGATGCATGTTTTCGTCCTTGTTTCTTCGGTAAGAATCTTGGGGCACTCTTTGAGGTTCTTTATGTTGGATTGAATATTATGAATCTGAAGTTGTTTGATGCATATCGTATAATTGACCCACGAATAATTGTGGTGACATTGGAGTATCTAGGTGACATTAGGGTTGATTGATGTGTGTCATATGGTGTTTTTTACTACGAACTCTAGGGCTGTTTGTGACACTTATAGGAATAGCCCATTGGATTGATCGGAAAGAATAACTTTGAGGTGGTTTCGTACCCTACAAGCAATTTCATCTTATGTTCTCCATGATAGGAACTTTGGAGTGACTTTTGTCGCACGCTGAGGGATTGCCATATGATCTAATTATGTTATCATTGTTGAGAGAACTTGCACTAGTGAAAGTATGAACCCTTTGCAATACCGTTCTTGCTCAATTTTGTTACTAGTTACCTTGCTGTTTTTATATTTTCATATTACAAAAGCCTATATCTACCATCCATATTACACTTGTATCACCATCTCTTCACCGAACTAGTGCACCTATACAATTTACCATTGTATTGGGTGTTTTGGGGACACAAGTGACTCTTTGTTATTTGGTTGCAAGGTTGTTTGAGAGAGACCATCTTCATCCTATGCCTCCCATGGATTGATAAACCTTAGGTCATCCACTTGAGGGAAATTTGCTATTGTCCTACAAAACTCTGCGCTTGGAGGCCCAACACGAGTCTACAAGAAGAAGGTTGTGTAGTAGACATTAGTAAATTGCAAGGATCAAATCTTTTATAGGTTAATGGATAAATAAAACACAAAATAAAATAAAATGAAGGAAACTGGAGCAAGGTATTTTTGGTTTTCGATATATGATGAAAATGGACCCGGGGCCATAGTTTTCACTAGAGCCTTCTCTCTTGAAAATAGCATACGGTGGGTAAACAAATTATTGTTGAGAAATTGATAGAAAAGTGAACAATCATGATAATATCTAAGGCAATGATCATGTATATAGGCATCATGTCTGAGACAAGTAGACTGAAACGATTCTGCATCTACTACTATTACTCCACACATCGACCGCTATCCAGCATGCATCTAGAGTATTAAGTTCATAAAGAACGGAGTAACGCCTTAAGCAAGATGACATGATGTAGACAAAGTAAATTCACACATGAATAAACCCCATCTTTTTATCCTTAATAGCAACAATACAATAAGTGTCATGTCCCCTTCTATAACTGGGACTGAGCACTGCGAGATCGAACCCATTACAAAACACCTCTCCCATTGGAAGAAAAATCAATCTAGTTGGCCAAACCAAATCAATAGATCGGAGAGAACTACAAAGCTATAATAATCATGCATAAAAGAGTTCAGAGAATATTCAAATAATATTCATAGATAATCTGATCAGAAACTCACAATTCATCGGATCCCAACAAACACACCACAAAAAGTGATTACATCGAATAGATCTCCAAGAACATCAAGGAGAACATTGTATTGAAGATCAAAGAGAGAGAATAAGCCATCTGGCTACTAGCTATGGACCCGTAGGTCTATGTTAAACTACTCACATATCATCAGGAGGGCAACAAGGTTGATGTAGAGCCTCTCCATGGTTGAATCCCCCTCCGGCAGAGTGCCAAAAAAACCCCAGATGGGATCTCTCGAGAACAGAAACTTGCTGCGGCAGAAATAGGGTTTTGGCTAGCTCCCTGTTGGTTTCCCGATTTTAGAGAATTTATAGAGGCGGAATTAGGTAAAATAGAGAAAAGGTGAGCTGACGAGGCACCAGGGCACGCCTACCCCCTTGGGGGCGCCCTAGTGGCTCATGGCCACCTCCTTCACCTTATGACTTCCTCCCGAAGCTCACAATGTCTCTTTTGTCCAACAAAAAATCTCAAAAAAGTTTCATGGCATTTGGACTTTGTTTGGTACTGATATTCTGGAAAACCAAAAATAGGCAAAAAACGGCAACTAACACTGGGCACCGAGTTAATAGGTTAGTCCCACGAAATCTATCTATACCTATACTAATTACACACTCCCTAGAAATTACCACGTTAATTAGAAACTAAGAGTCGTACATCTTTGGTGGGACCAAATTATTACGGTGGAGATCTACCAATTATTAGGTGGAGATCTACCCGTATATAATCTCCATATTAACAATTTACAACCGCCAGATGAGATATACCAGAGTCCTTACCAGTTGTCCCACATGCAGTTTCTTTTTAGGAAAACACTTTCACGTGACAGTTTGGTCAAAAGCGTTCCCTACAATCACGGACATATTGCTTCCTCCAAGCTACCGTGATCAAGGCCTCGAGCCTTCGTACATCGCCGCTGCCGCTGCCTCACGCGTAGAAAACACCAGCAATGGCCGCTACTGCCTCACATGCACACCGTCTACCCGCGGATGGGCGCCATCGTGACCGCCTCACACCTGGATGCCTCCTCCGCCTTGCACCTAGACGCCTCCGCGGCCGCCTCACATGGCTGCCATCTCCCGGCACTTGGACGCGGGACGCTGCCGCTGCCTCCTCGCGTCTAGCCGATGTCGACCCTTGCCTTCACGCGGTCCTGCCCCGCGCACAATGTCTGCCCATGGATGGGCACCGTCGTGACCATCTCGCACCTGGACGCCTCCGCCACCTCGCACCTAGACGCCTTCGCGGCCACCTCACATGGATGCCATCTCCCAGCACTTGGACGTGGGACACTGCCGCTGCCAACTCGCATCTAGCCGACGACGACCCTCGCCTTCACGCAGTCCTGCCCTGTGCACAACCAATCTAACCATCAGGGTCCAAGCGACAAGGGAGCTCGGCCATCCAAGGTTTAAGCTGTGTACGTGACCTCCCGACATATCAAATTTTCTTATTCCTAAACATAGCTTTTCTTTTCATTACTTGCTATCCTATGCTCCGTGAATAAGGTCGCCACCACTGCTAGCTACTAATTCTAGAATCCTGTCTTTAGGACAATGCAGCAAAGCTTTAAACAAAACTTGGGAACAAGGTACACCATAGTTTATGAGGAGGCGAGCGACCACATGGCAGGAGAGGAGGTGTCGGATGATGTTGTAGTGTGGATGGGAAGCGGGACGGAGATGCCGTGTGACGGGAGAGGAGCGTCGTCAACACCATGTGGGAGAGAACATACATCGGGGAGATACGGTGCCGTGAGGTCGCTGATGTGCCTGTGTGGTGACATAGGTCGGAGATTCTCCGTCCCTGCAAGGTCAAGGTGTTGAGATGGCAGTAGCCTTTTTTAAGATATTGAGCTGATACCAATGGTTACTCTGTATTAACAATTGGACTCAGATACCCTTTGCGTGGTTGACCTTTTTGAGGATTAACTTGAGTACCTCAATGACATGCAACCTGCACACTTTACGCTATCCACTACAAAAAAATACACTTCCGTGATGATACGTGTTTGTCACAGTAGGTCACGTTTTTTGTCATGCATGTACATCCATGATAAATTTATGACAGAATCAAGATAGTCATACCTGTGCTGTCGTAGAAGTGTTCCATGACATTACCAAAATTATCATCACAGAAGTGTCCACTTCCATGACGATAAATCGTGCGTCACAGAAGTGCTTTCGTCAAGGGTGACCGACACGTGGCATCCACCGTAACAGAACGCCGTTAAGCTATCGGGTCGGCTTTTCGATCCGATAACCCGTTAATAGCCCTGACCAATGGGGATTTTCCACGTGTAAAATCATCATTGGCTAGAGGAGACACATGTTAGGTCCGCGCTGGCACAGGTGTCACTCATCCAATGGGCGAGACGCGCCGATGATATGTTGACACGTGGACCGGCCCATCAAGTTTAAATGGGCCAGCCCAACTAAAGGCCCACAAGATTTTGCGGACCATAATGGGCCGGCCAAGCTAAAGGCCCATGCGATTTTGTGGGCCATAATGGGCTGGCCCAGCTAACGGCCCACAAGATTTCGCGGGCCATAATGGGCCGGCCCAGGTAAAGGCCCACAAGATTTTTGTTTGCCATAATGGGCCGGCCCTGGTAAAGGCCCACAAGATTCTGGCGGATCATAATGGGCCGGCCCGGCTAAAGGCCCACGAGATTTCACCGACATTAACGGGCCGGCCCAGCTGTAGGCCCACAAGAATTTGAGGGCCCTAGTAGGCCGGCCCATTAACTGGCTGCCATGTTTTGAGCCAAATGCCGGCCCATATTTGATCCGGTCCATTAATGGCCTGCCATGTTCCGGGGCTAATAGTGGCCCATATGAGATCCGGCCTGTTAAAAGCCTACCACGTTCTGGGCCAAATTACGGCCCAGATCAGTTACGTCCCTTTAAGAGGCAATGGGCTCAATTATGGCGCATATCAGATTCGGCCCGTCAACTGGACACTATGCTTTTGGGCCCACTTGCTAGAGGCCCACTTAGGAATTTGGCCTGACATTAGTTTTGGCCTCTTAAGGACCCATTTAACATTTCGGCCCTATATTAATTTCGGCCTGTTAAATGCCCGTCATATAGTTGGGCCTAACTACGGCCTAGTTTGCATCCGGCCTGCTCGCAGCCGATATCTGATTGGGCCAAACAAGGACCGAGATAATTTTGGCCTGTTAAAAGCCCGTGATTTGATTCGCACAATCGTGGGCCGGGGTTCATTTCGGGCTGCTGCCGGCCCGTTAGCTGTTCGGCACGTTTCAGGCCCAACCTACATCATGATTGCATGACGGACCGATTATGTACCGTAATTTTACGGTTTGGTCGGTTTACTGCGAAGACAGTAAAATAACTACAACATCAAACAACAACAACAACAACAACAACAAAGCCTTTAGTCCCAAACAAGTTGGGGTAGGCTAGAGGTGAAACCCATAAGATCTCGCAACCAACTCATGGCTCTGGCACATGGATAGCAAGCTTCCACGCACCCCTGTCCATAGCTAGCTCTTTGTCGATACTCCAATCCTTCAGGTCTCTCTTAACGGACTCCTCCCATGTCAAAAATCGGTCGACCCCGCCCTCTCTTGACATTCTCCGCACGCTTTAGCCGTCCGCTATGCACTGGAGCTTCTGGAGGCCTGCGCTGAATATGCCCAAACCATCTCAAACGATGTTGGACAAGCTTCTCCTCAATTGGTGCTACCCCAACTCTATCTCGTATATCATCATTCCGGACTCGATCCTTCCTCGTGTGGCCACACATCCATCTCAACATACGCATCTCCGCCACACCTAACTGTTGAACATGTCGCCTTTTAGTCGGCCAACACTCCGCGCCATACAACATTGCGGGTCGAACCGCCGTCCTGTAGAACTTGCCTTTTAGCTTTTGTGGCACTCTCTTGTCACAGAGAATGCCAGAAGCTTGGCGCCACTTCATCCATCCGGCTTTGATTCGATGGTTCACATCTTCATCAATACCCCCATCCTCCTGCAACATTGACCCCAAATACCGAAAGGTGTCCTTCCGAGGTACCACCTGGCCATCAAGGCTAACCTCCTCCTCCTCACAGCTAGTAGTACTGAAACCACACATCATGTACTCGGTTTTAGTTCTACTAAGCCTAAACCCTTTCGATTCCAAGGTTTGTCTCCATAACTCTAACTTCCTATTTACCCCCGTCCGACTATCGTCAACTAGCACCACATCATCCGCAAAGAGCATACACCATGGGATATCTCCTTGTATACCCCTTGTGACCTCATCCATCACCAATGCAAAAAGATAAGGGCTCAAAGCTGACCCCTGATGCAGTCCTATCTTAATCGGGAAGTCATCGGTGTCGACATCACTTGTTCGAACACTTGTCACAACATTATTGTACATGTCCTTGATGAGGGTAATGTACTTTGCTGGGACTTTGTGTTTCTCCAAGGCCCACCACATGACATTCCACGGTATCTTATCATAGGCCTTCTCCAAGTCAATGAACACCATATGCAAGTCCTTCTTATGCTCCCTATATCTCTCCATAAGTTGTCGTACCAAGAAAATGGCTTCCATGGTCGACCTCCCAGGCATGAAACCAAACTGATTTTTGGTCACGCTTGTCATTCTTCTTAAGCGGTGCTCAATGACTCTCTCCCATAGCTTCATTGTATGGCTCATCAGCTTAATTCCACGGTAATTAGTACAACTCTGAACATCCCCCTTGTTCTTGAAGATTGGTACTAATATACTCCGTCTCCATTCTTCTGGCATCTTGTTTGCCCGAAAAATGAGGTTGAAAAGCTTGGTTAGCCATACTATCGCTATGTCCCCGAGACCTTTCCACACCTCAATGGGGATACAATCAGGGCCCATCGCCTTGCCTCCTTTCATCCTTTTTAAAGCCTCCTTCACCTCAGACTCCTGGATGCGCCGCACAAAACGCATGCTGGTCTCATGAAAGGAGTCATTCAGTTCAATGGTAGAACTCTCATTCTCCCCATTGAACAGCTTGTCGAAGTACTCCCGCCATCTATGCTTAATCTCTTCGTCCTTCACCAAGAGTTGGCCTGCTCCGTCCTTGATGCATTTGACTTGGCCAATATCCCTCATCTTCCTCTCCCGGATCTTAGCCATCTTATAGATGTCCCTTTCACCTTCCTTCGTGCCTAACCGTTGGTAGAGGTGCTCATATGCCCGACCCCTTGCTTCACCAACAGCTCGCTTTGCGGCCTTCTTCGCCATCTTGTACTTCTCTATGTTGTCTGCACTCCTATCCAGGTATAGGCGTCTGAAGCAATCTTTCTTCTCTTTAAGCGCCTTCTGGACATCATCATTCCACCACCAGGTATCCTTATCTTCGCTTCTCCTTCCCCTGGACACTCCAAACTCCTCCGAGGCCACCTTACGAATGCAAGTCGCCATCTTCATCCACACATTGTCCGCATCCCCTCCTTCCTCCCAAGGGCCCTCCTTAAATACCCTCTCCTTGAACACCTGAGCTACCTCCCCCTTGAACTTCCACCACTTCGTTCTAGCGACCCTGGCACGCTTATCCCGCTGGACACGAATCCGAAAGCGGAAGTCAGCAACCACCAGCTTATGCTGGGGTACAACACTCTCCCCAGGTATCACCTTACAGTCTAGGCACGCACGCCTATCTTCTCTTCTCGAGAGGATGAAATCAATCTGGCTAGAGTGTTGGCCACTACTAAAAGTCACCAGATGTGATTCTCTCTTTCTAAAGAGGGTGTTAGCTACAATCATGTTGTAGGCTAGAGCAAAGCTTAAGACATCTTCTCCTTCTTGATTCCTGATGCCATAGCCAAAGCCCCCATGCGCCCCTTCAAAACCTGTGTTAGATGTACCCACGTGGCCATTGAGGTCTCCTCCTATGAAGAGCTTCTCACCAATCGGTACACTCCTAACCATGTCTTCCAAGCCTTCCCAGAACTCCCTCTTGGTGTTCTCATTGTGGCCTACTTGCGGGGCATATGCGCTGATAACATTGAGAACCAAGTCCTCAGCTACCAGCTTGACCAGGATAATCCGGTCCCCACGTCTCCTGACGTCTACCACTCCATACTTGAGGCTCTTGTTGATCAAGATGCCTACGCCATTTCTGTTTGCAGCCGTCCCCGTGTACCACAGCTTGAAGCCGGTATCCTCCACCTCCTTCGCCTTCTGTCCTCTCCATTTGGTTTCTTGGACGCAAAGGATATCAACACCTCTCCTCACTGCTGCATCAACTAGCTCCCGAAGCTTTCCTGTCAGAGACCCTACGTTCCAGCTACCTAAGCGAATCCTCCTAGGCTCGGCTAGCTTCCTTACCCTTCGCACTCGTCGAGTCAAATGCAAAGACCCTTGCTCATTTTCCACTACATCCGGGCGCCGATGTAGCGCGCCACTAAGGATGCGACGACCCGATCCTCGCTCACTTGCCACCGTATCCGGATCAAGATACGGCGCGCCACTTGGGGGGTGACGGCCCGGCCCTTGCCCATTTTCCACCACACCCGGGTTCCGATGTGGCGCGTCGCTGAGAGGGTTACGCCCCAACGAAAATCTTTTGGGTTTCATCTCCATAAGAGTGGCTGAGTTTTTACGTTGGCTCGCCAAGCCTATCACAACCCTCCTCCTTTACCCGGGCTTGGGACCGGCTATGTTGAGACAACATAGGCGGAGTTAAAATAACTACAACATCGTGAATAAGAAAAAACCTAGACTATACAATAAAGAAATTACAGCATATTACATCCACTGGGCATCAAAGTTCGCCACTATGATAATAAAGCACAAGCAGACAGCAGATTACATACACTGGGCATCAAAGATCGCCACCAGTGCAAATAAACACGCCGACAAAATAATATACAAAACCGACAGCACTTCAATAGAGTTCAAGAAAGGTTAGCCCTGCTGGGGAGCTGCAGCGCAAGCAGCCGAGCAAGATGATGAGACTGCGCTTGTTCAACACTTAAATCTTCCTTACTCTGAAAGATAAACAAGCAGACATATGACATGTTTTGCACATAAAAGTATTAGTGCTGACAATTCATCACATTTCGTACTGACGAATAAAGTGACACAGTTTAAAATTGCATTAACACAATATGGTATTGTTCAGGTCAAGACATGGCAGGAAATGACATTGTGAAGGAGTTGGCAGCTTCACGACACCACTGGATTACAGATCAAGAACTCATAAGTATCAATGGTTAGTGTCTTGTCAATTTATCTCATTTCAGATTGGCAAATAAAGAGACGGTTTAAATAATACTCCCTCCTTCCGGAATTACTTGTCATCAAAATGGATGTGTCTAGAACTAAAATACATCTAGATACATCCATTTCAATGACAAGTATTTTCGGACGGAGGGAGTAGTAGAATGATATGACATTGTTCATAGTTAAGACATTGCAGAATATGACATTGTGCTGTAGTAGGTAGGTTCACCACACAACTAGATTACGGATGAAGAACAGAAGCATACATGCAGTGCAAAAGAAGATCACTTGCTCTGTATACTTTAATTTACATGGTATGAATAAGGAACTTGGTTGTACAACTGAAAACTTAAATTGAGAAAGGACAAACTTTTGTTTATGAACTACTCCCTCCATTCTAAAATAGATGACCCAACTTTATACTAACTTCAATACAAAATTGGGTCATCTATTTTGGAACGGAGGGAGTACATAATAAACTTTAAACATGCAATTTGATGCAAACACCAAAAATAAACAGCTGTTGTAGTCATGCCTAACCAAATATATACAACAAAGTTTGAAGGCTTGAGATGGACAAACTTACATTATTGGTGAAGACAGGCTCTATAAAGGCCTTGTCCATGCTGATGGGGGGGGGGCAATTCAAGAAGTTTACCACAGAATCTTCTTCATAAGCATTGCCTTTATTCTACATTTTGTTAAGAGTAAATATAGATGTGATAATATACAAAAAAATGGAGAATATTTAAGATAAGATGAAGAGTGATGCTACATAACCAAGTAGCTATACATGTAAGTGCAGCGATACAGGCAAAAGGTACAGCCAAGAGCAATGCACAGCTAAACTTCTTCAGTACCAACCTTATGGTAAGAGTAAATATAGATCTGATGTGTAGAAAATGGAGGGCAAAGGAAAATAAGCTGCAGAGTGATGGTACATGAACAACTACCTGCCATTATAAGTACACTGATAAATGACATCATGTACTTACAAGAACAATGCAGAGCTAAAAAACATTGGCATTGGATACTGAAGAATTTGGAGCGAACAATCGATAAGCAAGTTATCATGCATACCGCTGTCACATAATGAACCAGGTATGTATGCAAGTACAGTGATACAGGACAACAGGTACTAACAAGAGCAAAGCAGCGGGCAACATATTTGTGATATCCTGTTGTTCTTTTCAAACCGGAATTCTTCTTTGAGCAGATTTCCTGCAAACAAGATCCGTAAGGCACATGCCGAAAAGTAGAAGTTCAAATTGTCATGTGATTTCATAGACAGTACCTCATCCTGGGAATGAGACCAGTGCATAACAATGTTTTTCCATTCAATGTCTTGTAAATTTAGCACAGGAGACTTCACCGTAAATTCGTTTATAGATTTGCCACCAAAGTGTGATTTCCCCAGGTAACACCAATACTACTGCAATGCTTCCTTGAAAAGCACAAGCAAGCTTTCCTCGTCATGTCTATCCAGATTGACCCTCGCCTAGTTACAACAATGTAATGCAAATCATTGATGTGTTCAATCAGCAAAAAACAGGAAAATAATAACCATGAATAATAGCTCTTACATGTAAGTTGGACAGGAAGATGTGAAAATGGTGTTTGTCTTCACAATAATCTTCCCATGATGGGAATATATGCATGTAGTCCCTAACAACATTGAAAGAATTGTATTTTAAACTGGGAATAAATGGAATGGGGTTCCAATCTGCAGGAATTGGCCGTCTCTGCAGTTGGGATAGGTCTTCAGCCGGTGGACTTGCTGTACTTTTTGCTGGAGTGGGATTTTCTGTGGTACAACTGGTGCTATGTGTTGGTGTTCTGGGAACGGGGGTACCCAGACTCGCCTGCTTGCGGCCTGCGGCATGGCTCAAGGAGTGGCCCAGTACGGCCCATCTTCATCAACACATGCTCAAGACCCTCGCGAGGGGCCAAGCCTCGCGGGGCGGACAACAGGAGGCTTCCTCAAGCGTGGCCTTGTCAGGCTGGTTCGCGAGGAGGCGGACAGATCAAGGCGGGGTACCTCACGAGGTCCCGTGACACAAGCCATGACGACCAAGGCCAGGCGGGCGCCAGCCTGCGCAGAGTCCTTGTTTCCCCTTCGGTGCAAAGGGGGCAAGCGCAGGCAAGGGTATCGAGCAAAGGCAACCATTTCGATGCGACAAGACCAAGACCAGTGGGACGGCAGAACAGAGGTCATCGTGGAGCCCAAGCCAGCGTCATCGTCAAGGCTTTTTGGCAGGCGAGGACCAACTTTAGTTAGGATAAGTGTACTAGATGTTCCCCTTCAAAATGGCCAATTGTTGGCGCCCTTCCCTCTCAATATTTGGGAAGAGGCCCGGGGCCTTCGCCTATAAATAGGACTAGCCACCCACAGGGTAGGGCATCTGGATCTGATCGGATCGACATCTGAGACATAGAGAGAGAGAGAAAGAGAGGCGACTGAACTCCCCTAGCAGTTCATCGCACCAACCAAGAACAGACCGTCGCGAGGCTGTTCTTCCCTTGTACTGTTCCTCATGAGCCCCAGAGGCAATCCACACACCACAAACTGGAGTAGGGTATTACACCACAATGGTGGCCTGAACCAGTATAAATCTCGTGTCCATTGTGTTGTTCTTCGTGTAGTTTAGATCCTGGCGAGGTGGTGAGACATGGGTAGGCTGGGGGTGTGATCTCCGCGTGCACCCTAGTGTTCGAACCTCCAGGGTCTGCCAGAACCCGAAATCCGACATTTGGCGCGCCAGGTAGGGGTGCGCTGTAGCTTTCCCTTCCCCAACCCGCTCTCCGTCAACACCATGGTTCGCCCTCATGATGGGCAGCGTGCCGCCCGCTCCGGCCGCCGACGCCAGCATGGGGTCGGGGGGCTCCGAGCCTTGGCCCCCGCCTTGCGGCGGGTGCAATGGCCGAATGAGTTCAAGACAAAGATGCCACCACGCTACAATGGCGCGGCCAATCCGTTGGCTTTCCTGCTGGCCTACGAGGAGGCCATCCTCGAGGCCGGGGGCGACAACAGGGTCATGGCCAACTGGTTCCCCATGGCCCTCACCGATGTCCCACGCATGTGACTGCTCCACCTGCCAGCGGCTTCTGTGACCTCCTGGGGGGAGCTGTGCGGCCTCTTCCTCGCCCAGTATGCTGCACCAGCGCACCCAGTCTTCGCAGCTCTCCTAGGCGGCTCGCAGGCACCACCTTCAGGCCACCACATCAAGGCATTCGTCCGCCAGATCGGCGTCGCTTCTGTGCCGTGCGGGGCGCCTCCGGGTTGGGCGGCGCCTAAAGCCGATCTGGCCTTCAGCTTAGATGATCACCCCTCCAACTCGGCCTGCTCGGGCGCGCTCCCAATGTTATGCACCCCCACCATCTACAATGTGTCGGTCACCAAGACCCTCATCGACGGCGGCGCTGGCATCAGCGTGCTCTCAGTGGAGGCCTTCAGCCTTCTCCACGTACCGCTAGAACGGCTGCAGCCCAGCAGGCCCTTCTTGGGCGTCGGAGGTGGCTACACCGGCTCCCTGGGTCAGATCCGCCTTCCGGTAACCTTCGGCACCTACGACAACTTCCGCACGGAGCTAATCGACTTTGACATCGCCCCCATCAGCCTCCCATACAATGCCATCCTTGGCTACCCGGCGCTAGCCCGGTTCATGGCCGCAACTCACCCGGCATACAACCTCATGAAGATGCCCGGGAGTAGCGGCGTCCTCACCGTGTCTGGGGACACCGGGGACGCGTTGCAAGCGCTCAAGCTCGCTTTCAAGGCCGCGGCGGCAGCGCAACCCGCCGACTTAGACGCCTCTGAACCCAAGGGGGCTGCACCGGCCAAGAAGAAGCAGCTATTTACTCACGACAAGGCAGAAACCAAGCAGGTACTAGTTGACGAGGACGGATCCACCAGTGCCACCTTCACCATAGGTGCCAACCTCGAGCCCGAACAGGAGGAAGCTTTGGTAAAATTCCTGCGTGCAAACAAGAAGGTATTCGCGTGGGAACCTGATCAGCTAGCAGGGGTCCCGAGGGGCGTAATCGAGCATCACCTCAATGTGTGCCCCAACGTGCGCCTAGTGAAGCAGAAGGTGAGGCGGCAGTCCACTAAGAAGCAAGCTTTCATCATCCAAGAGATCCGCAAGTTGGAGGCGGCGGGGGTCATTCGCGAGGTCCGCTACCCAGACTGGCTGGCTAACCCTGTGGTCGTGCCGAAGAAGGAGGGAAAGGAACGCATGTGTGTCGACTTCACCAACCTCAACAAGGCCTGCCAGCAGGATCTGTTCCAGCTCCCTCGCATCGACCAGATCGTCGACTCCACCGCCGAGTGCGACTTGTTGTGTTTCCTGGATGCCTTCTTCGGCTACCACTAGATCAAGATGGCAGTAGAAGATGTGGAAAAGATGTCCTTCCTGACCCCGTGCGGGGTGTAATGCTATACGTGCATGCCATTCGGGTTGCGCAATGCCGGTACGACCTTTCAGAGGCTAATGCACATCGCCTTGGGTTGGAAGCTCGGGAGGAATGCTGAGGCTTATGTTGATGACATTGTGGTGAAGTCTCGGGAGGCAAAAACCTTGATACAGGACTTGGAGGAAACCTTCGCGAGCCTTAACGAAGTGGACCTGCGGCTCAACCCGGAGAAGTGTGTGTTTGGAGTCCCCTCGGGCAAGCTCCTGGGTTTCCTAGTATCCCATCGGGGCATCGAGGCCAACCCAGAAAAGGTAAAAGCAGTCAAGGACATGAGCCCGCCGAAGACCCTCAGAGAGATGCAGAAGCTCACCGGGCGCGTGACCACAGTAGGGTGTTTCATCTCCAAGCTGGGGGAACGAGCGCTGCCCTTCTTCAAGGTGATAAAGAAGAAGGTCCCCTTTGAATGGATAGAAGAGGCCGACAAGGCGTTCCAGGATCTCAAGAGGTACTTGACCAGCCCCCCGGTGATGGTGGCTCCGCACCCTCAGGAGCCCCTGGTGCTCTACCTTGCAGCCACCCCCTACTCTGCCAGCGCAACCCTGGTGGCTGTTAGGGAGGAGCGTAGGACCAAGGCCGCAGCAACCATCCGGGTTAAAGCAAAGCAGGGCCGAGAGGGCCTCACAGCGACCGCGGCTGTAGCCAAGGAGGACCAGCCACAGAAGGGAAGCACACCCGAAACAGAGGAGGCCCCTCCTCCAGGCGACCAGTCGCCGGGGGCTCCATTGTCTCAGGAGGCGCCCCGGCCTCCGGAGGACGCTAGCGGCACCAGCAGTCCCAACCTAGTCGAGCACCTCGTGTACTTCGTCAGCACGGTATTGCGAGACGCAAGGGCGCGGTACCCCAGGCCCCAGAAACTCCTCCTCGCACTATTGGTGGCCTCGCGCAAGCTGCGGCACTATTTTGAAGGCCATCCCATCAAGGTTGTCTCAGCATACCCCTTGGAAAGGGTGCTCAGGAGCCCCAACTCAGCTGGAAGAGTCGCTGAGTGGAACATCGAGCTACAGGCGTTTCAAATAGAATTCAGCACAACCAGAGTCATCAAGGGGGCCGCGCTTGCGTACTTCATGGTGGAATGGGCAGAGGCGCCAGGCCTCGACGCTGGCGAGGATCGATCGCTCTCCCCAGGGAGCGAGGCACCGGACGGATGGGTCATGTACTTCGACGGGGCATTCTCCCGACACGGCACAGGGGCTGGTGTGGTACTCGTATCCCCCACTCAAGACAAGCTCTACTACGCCATGCAACTCTGTTTTCAGAATGGGGAAAAGGTCCCCAACAACATAGCAGAATATGAAGGCCTGATAGCAGGCCTGAAGGCCGCAGTCGCCCTAGGGGTGAAGCGCCTCACCATCAAGGGTGATTCGCAGCTCCTTGTCAACTTCTCCAACAAGGTAAACGAACCAAAGGACGAGCACATGGAAGCCTACCTTGTGAAGGTCCGCAGGATGGAGAAGCAGTTTTGGGGGCTGGAGTTGCAGCATGTGCCTCGCGGCACCAATCAAGAGGCTGATGACATCGCAAAAAGGGCATCTAGGCGGCTACCTCAGGAGCCTGGCATCTTTGAGGAGCGGCTCTTTAAGCCCTCGGCGACGCCATCACTATCAAGCACGATGCAGCCTCGGGGGGAGCTCCCCCAGCCGCCTGCCTCGGGAGCCCCGGTCTACGGCCCGACATCAGGAGCGCACCTGCTCCTGGCGCTAGAACCTCAGGAGGGGTGCTGGATCACGGAGCTCAGGAGTTACCTAACGCGAGGCATGTTGCCGGAAAAGGAGGAGGAGGCGGAACGTGTGGCACGGCAGGCCACAACATACTGCCTTAAGGATGGGGAGCTCTACCGAAGACGACCGAAGGATGTGTCCCTACGTTGCATTTCCAGGGAGCAAGGGAAGGAGCTACTGGCAGACATACACAGTGGCGACTATGGGCATCACTCATCGTCACGAACTCTCGTCGGCAAGGCATTCCGCAGCGGGTTCTATTGGCCCATGGCACTCAATGACGCTGCGGAACTGGTGAAAGCTTGCGAGGCCTGTCAGTTCCATGCCAAGCAGATCCATCAGCCGACAGGAGGTCTGTAGACTATACCCCTCTTGTGGCCCTTCGCAGTCTGGGGACTGGATATCCTAGGCCCGTTCCCTTGGGCGCCAGGGGGCTACCGCTACCTCTACGTTGTCGTGGACAAGTTCACCAAGTGGGCTAAGGTGGAAGCTGTCCGCACCATCCCCGCAGGCTCCGCGGTCAAGTTCATCAAGGGCCTCGTGAGCCGATTCGGGGTGCCGAACCGTATCATCACCAACAACGGTTCGCAGTTCACTAGTAACCTCTTCAAAACATACTGTGCTAACCTTGGAACGCAGATATGCTACGCTTCGGTGGCGCACCCGCGAAGCAACGGTCAGGCCGAGCGAGCCAACGTAGAGGTCCTAAGGGGCCTCAAGACCAGGACCTTCAAGAAGAAGCTGGAGGCCTGCAGCAGGGGCTGGTCCGACGAGCTCCAGTCCATGCCGTGGTCAATCCACACGACCGCAACCAAGCCGACTGGCGAGACCCCGTTCTTTCTGGTTTATGGAGCTGAAGCCATTCTCCCTCACGAGGTCAGACGTCGTTCCGCGCGGGTCCTGGCATTCGACAAAGCGCAGCAGGACGCCATGCGGGGGACGGATCTCTTGCTGGGGGAGGAGCATCGCCAAGAAGCCACGCTGTGGGCAGCAAGGTACTAACAAGCACTGCGGCAATACCACTGCCGCAACATCCGCCCCAGGACTCTCGAGGTAGGGGACCTCGTGCTCAGACGGGTTCTCTCCAGGGAGGGGATGCATAAGCTCTCTCCCATGTGGGAGGGCCCATTTAAGATTGTTCATGTTTCCAGGCCTGGCTCCGCATGCTTGGAGACCCAGGAGGGGGTGCCCATCCAGAACGCGTGGAACATCCAACACCTCTGAAGGTTTTACCCCTGAAAAAGGATCGGTGCCTGTGAAGAAGGCAAATGCCTGTGAAGAAGCTGTGTTTTGGGAAAAGGCCCGGTGCTTGTGAAGAAGCTGTGTTTTGGGAAAAGGCCCGGTGCCCTATGAAGAAGGCGAATGCCTGTGAAGTTGTAGTGTTTTGGGAAAAGGCCCGGTGCCTGTGAAGAAGGCGAACGCCTGTGAAGTAGCTGTGTTTTGGAAAAGGCCCGGTGCCTATGAAGAAGGCAAACGCCTGTGAAGCTCGGCGCCCGTGACACTCTCACGTAATAATGAGTGGGGCTGTACACGCCCCGGAGTCTCCGGAGTGCCGCCCTCGGGCCTCGGGGGCTCCCGCCCACGCCCAGTGGCAGCACTTAGCTCCGCACTGGGGAGAAGACGTCGAAGACTAGACTAGGTGCCGGACGCGGCTCCTTTCATTTGCTTTCCGCAGTTGGCATGTTTGTTCCTATTTGAAGTTTTTTTTTCTGAAGTTGTTGCCATTTCGAGCTCGCGACTCTTCCATTTCACTTGTTTGTTTTGTTTTCTCCCGTGCAAAGTCTCACGAGGGGGGAGCGTGGGCACCCTCGCGAGTGTTTTTCTGCCCAGTAATTTGGAACTTCCCTGTTCGAGTCCGCTCCGGGAGCACCCCTCCCAGTCCATGCCCCACGGGCATCGCGACACGATCACGGGGTTTGGGTTGGTTCCCCTCACTACCAAGGCTGGAGACTACCCCTGCTGAGTAAACTCTGCAGGACACAAGGCGCAGGACGAGGCACTGGCCTTGGGAAGAGAGGACCGCGACGAGCCCCCCAAGATAAGTGATTTCCACGCATAGGCACACAGAATGAAACAATGCACCAATTAAAACAGCAACAGTTCAGCACGCCTCGCGGGGCAACGGATTACATTCTTTTCACACAGGAGAGAAAGGAAAGCAAAAGGGGGGGCGACTTGCTCGGCGCCAGCTCTCAGTGAAGGCTCGTACTGCCTCCGGAGCTCAGCTGGATACCGCCTCCCGCTTCACCAGAGCGCGGCGGCGGGCTGACCCGCTGCCCTCTCCCAGACGAGAGCGACAACGAGGGGGCTGGTCGCGACCACCACTGGAGGAGCTGCTACCCGAAGGGGAGTTGCCGGAGCTTGGCGGATCTCGGGCCCCGCTGCCCGCGCGCCCTCCGCCCCCTTCACCCTGACCAACGCTGGGGCTGGGCGCGCGGCCACGTTCATTGTCTTCGGGGCAGCATCCGGCACGGCGGCCGTCTTCCCCGAACACCCTAACGTAGAGGGTGGCTCGCCGTCGAACTTGATGTGCAGAGTGCAACATCGGCGCAGGCCGCGCGCCCGGGCAAATGTTTGCCAGCCACGGGTCAAGGCCGCCTCCCCGGCGGTGGAGACCTCCAGGGTAGCCCAAGAGGCCTTGCTGCAGCAACCATCTGCCTGAAGCCAAAGGCCGCCTGGGGCACCAGCCGGAAGCTCACCTATGAAGAAACGGGGAAGTTGGAGCCAGGTGCCAATTGGGTCCGCCGACCACACGACGAACTCCGGTAGCACCTCCGCCGAGCGGAAGCGTGGCCTTGGGGGTCGCACAGCCCCAGCGTACCTCTCGATGGCAGCCGGACGCCCACCGCTGCGCAGAGGGCTGCTTCCACGGCCCCGGGAGGCCGCAGCAGGGGCAGTGGGGTGCTTGCGAGGGCGGCCCTGGCCGCGCTTGGCCGGAGGGGAGCCAGGCCCTTCCTGGCGAGCCTTCCCTTTCTCCGCGGCCGAGAACCTCTTCGGCGAAGCCATGGGGATGGCGAGCGGCCCAGAAGAAGACAGAGAGTAGCAAGGAGGGATGAACCGGAGGGGCTCACGCCGTTCCATACATATAGCTGAGGGAGGCCAACCGACGGCCTCCACGATCACAAGTAATCATGACCTGTTTTGCATGCAGGGACTTGTCAATTTGTGCAGTTACCGAGGCGTCGTGGGGGAGCCAGGACGCCCACGTCTAATCAACCGCCACACGGCGCCCAAGGCCGCAAGCTATTGGGGCCTGCGGCGCTTCGCACTTGCCTCTTCGCTTCTCTACTAAGCCAAGTCCAAGCGCGCCTTGGGCCCGGGGGCTACTGTCGGCGTTCTGGGAACGGGGGTACCTAGACTCGCCTGCCTGCGGCCTGCGGCGTGGCTCAAGGAGTGGCCCAGTACGGCCCATCTTCATCAACACATGCTCAATACCCTCGCGAGGGGCCAAGCCTCGCGGGGCGGACGACAGGAGGCTTCCTCAGGCGCGGCCTCGTCAGGCTGGTTCGCGAGGAGGCGGAGAGATCAAGGTGGGGTACCTCACGAGGTGCCCGTGATGCAAGCCATGACGACCAAGGCCAGGCGGGCGCCAGGTGGGCGCCGGCCTGCGCAGAGTCCTTGTTTCCCCTTCGGTGCAAAGTGGCAAGCGCAGGCAAGGGTATCGAACAAAGGCAACCATTTCAGTGCGACAAGACCAAGACCAGCGGGACGGCAGAACGGAGGTCATCATGGAGCCCAAGCCAGCGTCATCATCAGGGCCTTTTGGCAGGCGAGGACCAACTTTAGTCAGGATAAGTGTACTAGATGTTCCCCTTCAAAATGGCCAATTGTTGGCGCCCTTCCTGCTCAATATTTGGGAAGAGGCCCGGGGCCTTCGCCTATAAATAGGACTAGCCACCCACAGGGTAGGGCATATGGATCTGATCGGATCGACATCTGAGACATAGAGAGAGAGAAAGAGAGGTGACTGAACTCCCCTAGCAGTTCATCGCACCAACCAAGAACAGACCCTCGCGAGGCTGTTCTTCCCTTGTACTATTCCTCATCAGCCCCAGAGGCAATCCACACACCACAAACTAGAGTAGGGTATTACACCACAATGGTGGCCTGAACCAGAGTAAATCTCGTGTCCATTGTGTTGTTCTTCGTGTAGTTTAGATCCTGGCGAGGCGGTGAGACATGGGTAGGCTGGGGGTATGATCTCCGCGTGCACCCCAGTGTTCGAACCTCTAGGGTCTGCCGGAACCCGAAATCCGACACTATGGCAAATGAAATCGGTATACCTTTTGATGGAGTGTAGGTCCTGTGTGGTGGGGCTAGTGGTGTGGCCAGTGAAGTATGGGTACAGTCTGCTGGAGTCGGTCCTACGTTTTGTGTCACAGCTCTATCAAACATGGTAAAGAAGAGCAAGCAGATTTTGGATAATAAAATGTTGGTTGCGCAGTGCCCACACATGATGAACCAGAGCGCATTAAGAATGCAACTCCCAGCTGTCTCTCAACCATTTCAGGTGGTTGGATGAAGATCCTACGTCTCCTAACCCTTCTTCTTCCTCGTCTGTGATTCTTCCCATACAGAACACCGCACGGGCCGCCGACCAGACCACCGGCCCCCACCGCCTATGTTCCTCCGCCACCCCCACCCCCACCCGCGTCGAGTTTTCTTTTTTCGGTGAGGCCCCACAACCACCCGAGCCCCTTGGATCGCATCGGTGAACTCTGGCGAGCTCTGAAAAATCGACTGACCCAATTTTGAAAAATTTAGTCTACTATGATTTAACTAGTGTGGAATATAAAAGGGGAAAACCATAAGCATTGGGAGTATAGTGTTGAGCGTGCCATGGCGGATCTGAAGGTGCAAACCGGACAAGGCAACTTCGCAACCAAGACAAGAAATCAGAGTAAAGCAGTGGCGACCTATTTTCTTGCCGCGATAAATAAGTTGAGCAGATACGAAAGAGTACAGCCTCTGGTGCGGCGCCGTGTACGCATCTGGTGAGAATTTGACGGTGCTGTGGTAGCGATGGCTGTCGGTGGCATGGAAGCAGATCTAGGAGGGTAGACAGTGGCGGCAGGGCGCGGTGGACGAGACGGTCGTAGGAGTGGTGCCGACAAGGTGGACGACGGCGGGGATGAAGCGAGAGGACGGGATGCAAGGATCCCGGTCCGAAGGCGTGGATGAGAGAGGTCGATCTCTTGTAATGGACGGCGGTGTCGGGGTATCAGCTCCGGCATGGTGGAGGAGGACGACGGTGGATGGGGTGGCGGACGGCGGCGGACGGAGGAGGGTGGGGTGGAGAGGGTGTTTTGGCGCCCACGGAGTACGAATGGGGAAAAGGGAGGTAGAGAGGAAGGGGGGAAACCATGTAGTCAGGGCACGCTTGTCTCAAATGCGAGGAAATTTACAAACTTAGCCCCCGTTTCAAATTTTTACTACATCACGACAACATTAGTCGGTTGGGGATAGGACGGTAATCTCGCATACACCGAATATTTGCCGACGAGAGTTTGTTTTTGGTGCCCACCGTGTATGAATATGAATAAGGGAGGGAGCCGATTTTGGCCGAGGGCACACTATGTTTTGGCGCTCACCGTGTATGAATCCGGGTGAGAGGCGGTTACGTCACGTTTGGGTGAAATTACAAACCTACCCCTATCGAAACCTATAGAAATCCAGCAGATAGGCTTTGCACGGCAGGGATAGGCAGTAGTGATTTCCATCTCGCAGACTTCGGTTTCGGGCGGTTACTGCGACTTTCCCTGCTTTGTTCAAATTTTGCACAGTGCACGTTTACCGTGCCAACTCAATTCGAATCCTGTTTGTATTCTAATATTTTTTTTCGGGCGGGATCCATTTTCAATTGGAATTACATTCTATATACATCATTTTTTACATATATACTTACAAAAGCACAACAAAGAATTCTGCTCCTTTGTATGTATAATATGATTTACAAATACAACGATCTCGAAATCTTAAGGTTGAATTCGAATTTCTTTAACCAAATTATGTTCTACTAAAATGTATGGATCACTAATATCTACATATTAAATAACATAGATGTGCATGAATTCATATGAGTATGCATGTTTGATAGATCAATTTTGGTTCGAGTATGGATTACATGTATCATCATCTCGAATTCAAATATCTGAATCCCTATTTTGTTCACTCCTTTCACGCCCATATCTCTCGCATGCATGCTCCTTTAGGTAGCCATCACTCTCTTTTCTCCAGCTCACCCGCACGCTCACTTCATGTTTCTCCTATCCTCGCAAACATGGTCTCTCGATGTCTCCCTTGAGAAGTGTCACACTCTCCCTATCATTACACAGTTTTCATTACCTCTCACGTCTCTACTGTTCTCTGGTATCACTCGGTACCTAAGCTTTCTTTTTCACCGCCACACACACAGTCTCCACTCGTCTTTCACTTTGTCTTTCTCTCTATGGGATTCTCTCACACACCCTATATGTCCCTACATATGACTCATACCACTAAAATTACTCTCTCTCTCCTGTAGACACAACATTTGTTGCGGTCTCCTTTTCGTCTCCATCCTAGACTGACACCGATCAGACAACCCCGACTACCGTCTCCTCTCTCTCTCTCTCACAGACACACACACAACTCCTGCTTCCACCCCCCTTCCCGACTACTGTCTCTCTCTCACACACACAAAACTCTCGCTTTCGCACCCCGACTCGTGTTTCTCTCACAAGCATTTATCGACTAGCTAGCCTCTAGATAGGTTTATACACCCGCACACTCATGCTTCCACCATCGCATACATGTCTCTCTCTCGCTCCTTGTATCTATGTAGTTTTTTCTTCCCTTCTTGAGACACGCCCTCTCCATCGTGCACACACTATCGCCTCATTTTAAGCTGATACCTATCGCACACACTACTTGTGTCTTTGTCACACATGCACTCCGTCCTCCTCCACTCTCCCTCTCTCTCACACACACATGGGCTTTTTGCAACAACTAGCAAGATGCCATGCGTTGCATGGAACATCAAGATGCATTTGTATGAGCAGTTTATCTTGTGGGGGAAAAGGATGAACGAGGGAAGACCTTATTTGCAAATATGGAGAGGGGTGTGGGTATCTTTTTGCAAAATTGCCATAGTTTCCTTCCTATCCGTCAGATATAGATCGGACGGCCTATATTGCAGGATGACAAGCACACGATCATCACCGACAATGTTTTTTATAAGAGTAGGGATAAAAAATAGAGTTGGTGATGATGGTGGGCCTACCATCCTGCAATGTAGGTTGTCCGATTTATATCTGACGGATAAGAAGGAAAATATGGCAATTTACCCACACTCTTCACCACATTTGTAGATAAGGCCTTCCCTTGTTCATCCTTTTCTCCCACGATATTTTGATGTTCCGTGCAACGCACGGGCATCTTGCTAGTAAGAGTAGAAATTAGACATATACCACTTCTTGAATCTTGATACCAACAACATGCCTCCTGACGGTGTCCTGGACTAGGGGGTACTCAACGCGTCGTCTCCCGATCAGTTGGATCGGGCCCAGGACCCCCATGGCCGTATACTCATGGGCTAGTCTGGACAGCTGCCGCATACAAGGAAGAATCAACAAGACTTGGCGATCAAGACAAGGACTCCTCCCCCACCGGCGTATTCGGCTAGGACTCTTGTAATCATAGGCCTCTGGTGCATTATATAAACCGAGGCCAGGCTAGTCGATAGATACAACAACAATCATACCATAGGCTAGCTTCTAGGGTTTAGCCTCCTTGATCTCGTGGTAGATCTACTCTTGTAACATCCACATCATCAATATCAATCAAGCAGGACGTAGGGTTTTACCTCCATCAAGAGGGCCCGAACCTGGGTAAAACATCGTGTCCCTTGCCTCCTGTTACCATTGATCCTAAGACGCACTGCTTGGGACCCACTACCCGAGATCCGCTGGTTTTGACACCGACATTGGTGCTTTCATTGAGAGTTCCGCTGTGTGATCGGCGAAAGGATCAATGGCTTGACTGCAGGTCAACTGCGACGTCGGCTTCTTCTTCACCAGCTCGACTGGTCACCTTGGCTTGACCGATGACTGCGCCCTACCTCCGATCGTCATGTTCGGATGAAGCCCTTCATCAACACCAACTGCGATCTCTATCAAGATCATGGAGGAGTCATCCATGGAGCTCGGGGGCTCAACGTCAACATTGCCCTCAGGCGACCGTGCTGTTTTTCTGGACAACAAACTTGTATTCGCTGCCACCGCCTCCTCGAGTGTTTCCTAAACGATTACTTTGGTGGAATTATGCGGAATTAAATCTACAACAACCCTGCAAAAATTTCGTTGAGTTCCGATCGAGGAATCTCCGGCAATCTCCGATATATCGGAGCCCTGTTGAATCTGGACGAGAATCCGGACGAGTTTAGGGCGTGGTATCCAGAGTCTAGCTCGGATGTCCTTTGGAGGATCCAACCGTTGATTTGCTGCGGAATTCCCTTATCTACCACCTGCCAAAAATTCAGCTCGATCCGACCGTCCAAACTCCGGGAAACTTCCGATTAGTGCATCACTTTTTGGCTCTGTTTTCTGCGCGAAAACGAATCCGACCCGAGTTTGTCTTTTTTATGAACGGGATTTCGGACATCCTTTTTGAAGGAAGTTTTGTATGGGTTATTGTGTTTGGTTCTCGAACACATCCCGCTAACTTTAAGATCTTTTGAACATGATCTTCGACATCATGCTGGTGTCAAACCAGTCTGGCAATATTGCTCCACGGCTGCCGACCTGCGCTAGACACGTTGTCACTTTGTTGAGCCAAGCTCAACTTCTTAGGATCATCATCTTGGCAAGCCGAACAGGAGTCCGGCATCGTGAAGGATAAATCATCACCAACATCACCGCCCCACGGATTACACGGAGCGGGCATACCGGCATCGCCGCACGGTCGCTTTATCAAGCTGGCATCGACCACGTCACGACCTGCATCGGCAGGGCCGCACTATTGCTTCTTCAAGCTGGTGTCCATCACGCCGACCTACTTCGACATCTCGGCTGAACCGGGGGCTTCGCCATCTCTTCATCAACCTTCTCCGGACACTTCGGCGTCACTAGCCGACCAGGCATGGGCGCGGATCGAGTCCCAATTTTGGGAATCACCTTCCTTCGGATTGCTACAACAAATAAATCAGGTGCTATTAATCCTAGTATTTCTTTTTGCTTTTTTGGGTTAAATTTTTCCCAAAGAATTATTACTCTGGTTAGTCCAGCATATGTACACAGGTCTATCAAATGGTGGCCGCATTATCGACGATCGCATGATGGTTCGTTCAGTTTCCGTACATAGTTCGGCGAACGCCGCATCCGGAACTCGGACCGACCTGTGAATCCAGGCTTTGCCACGCCTTTATTGCATTACGCCGACGACCTGCATCGACATCGACTTCGGCGCCAGGCCATATTTCTTTTACTACTCACTTTGCATAAATTATTTATTATGCAACATTTTTTTAATTCCTATTATTACTATTATCTCCGGTCTGCACTATTTTTTGTGCACAGGAAAATGATCCAGCCGGACTATATCCTTTGACGTCACCTCGGCTGGACGGGGGGCTTCGTCAACACTTCATTACCCCATGCCGGGGACTTCGGCATCACTCTGCTGTCCTGCATTGACCGTGCTATGTCACCACTTCGGAGTGCCGAGCTCCTTGCTCCGCCACCTCGGGACCGGCTTGGGGATGGAACCTTGTCCCGCATCAAGCTCGGACCGCGTCATCAATACCGAACACATTAACCAGCTAAGTTGCCTTCATGCTCAAAGTTTTAAATTTCTAACTTGTGTTCGATTCGACCAAGAATTATACTTTTTTGTAAAAAAGTTGCTTGTAAAAATTTTCCTTGTCGAAACTTTGTTCGCACACACTTGATGCGCTACCCACGCTCATTATACCTGGGGGCTTCTTTAACAGAAGCTTATTAATACGGGCTTTATGCCCAACACATGTGTCACACTTCCGCATGTACCTTTTATTCACCATTATATGCATCGATATGACTTAAGTTTTGGCCAAGCTGGGTTGCCTGGCTCCTGTGCTTACCCCTACGTTCCCGATTGTTCGGCTAGGTGGTAAAGGGAGCACCTCTGCGATTGTTACTGCCGGGTCAGCCGGATGTGTACCTCAGACTGGGTGAAGCTGAAAGCTAGCGTTCTTAAGGGAATACTCGGTCGGTGAACTAAAAGATGATTTCTTACCTATTTATTTACCTGCCCCCAGATGTTTTTCTGCTCTTTTCGCAGTCCAGACATGCACTCTAGGGCATGCCTCCCAGGGAAAGGAACCCCTAACAGAACTATTCTCCCTGGAAGATGTTTCTTACTAACCATGTAATATAACATAACTAGTTGGGCACTTGTCTGATAAAGCACTAATGACCCCTAAGCCTGGTCTCCACGCATGCCCCGGTTTTTATAACCGCGAGGGTATTCGGACACACACCGGACTATTGGGTCTAGAGGTTGAAGCGAAAAGGTCCGTTACGACAAACAATCTACAATCCGACTAGAAGGCATTCTACATGTCACCTTACATTTTATAGTCAACTTTTACCCAAGTCGCTTGGGGGCTCTTATGTTTATTTGAGTCGTTTCATACTAAGTGTTTTTCTTCTTAGTCGTTGCAAAGTTAAAGCACGACAGAAGCATTTTTTTTTCTAAAGTCCAATTTTTGGATTGGCACCGAACACTTGATCTTGTTCGGACGTCATGTTTTTACTGACGTTTTTTGGTTTTCCAAGCTTTTGGCACTTTTAACTATTTGTGTGTTTTCAGCACAAGTCTCGCAGTGCAACGCCGAACACCTCTAGAGATTCGGCAAAAACATTCTCGGATATTGCTATATATGTATCAGCTTCGAATTGTGTCTTCGGTTAATAGTTGGGTTGCCCGGCTCCCGCGCTTGCCTCCTACGTTCCGCTTTGTTTGGCTAGGTGTGCAAAGGGAGAACCACTGCGATTGTGCTTCCAGCTCGCATGGTCAAGCACCTCAGTGGAGAAAGCCGAAAATTGACTGTCACAATAGGTGTAAACTGGTCAGCGATCCGATGACTATATTAAATGACGGGCCATTCATAACATTGGCCGAAGTGTTTCCGGCTTGACCTCGACTGTCGCCGAACACTACCGGGGGCTATTAACTGGCCTCCCAAACTAAATCCTTAATCTTTTGCTCTTACATTGGAGCTGAGGTTTCATGATCATGCTTAGCATGACAACCCAAAGAAAGGAACCGATAGCGGGACTATTTTCTTTGGAAGTCAGTTCTTCTGTTAAACCAATATAACATATCTCTCTGCGTACCTTTGTTTAGAAAGTCGTATGACCAGATTGCCTTGTTTGTCGTAAATCTTTGCCCTCATAAAGGCTTTATAAAGTAGGACAAACACTCCTCGGCTACCGGCCGAGGAGGTTGAAGCCCATGGTCGGTCAACAAAGTTTTGTACAATGCGGATCCGAGCATTAATGACATAAAGTACTTGGATACATTGAGTCATTACACATAATTTGTGATTTTACTATGGATATTGATACTTAATTCAGCCACCCGTGCCCGCATTAAGGCTCGGGGGCTACTGGGCTTCGGGCTTATTATTTATAAATATTAAAGGGGCACATTGATCCCCTGATCTGGTGTTGCCACCCGACCAGTGTCTCGGGGGCTACTGCATTGCTTGTTCTATGCAGAAAATCTTAAGTGCAATATAGTTTCCAAGGAGATTTTGATCCTCAGGTTGGTCGGCCGCACCCAACCTGAGTCTCGAGGACTGAGCACGCCGCTTTTTGTGTCCCAAAGTATTCTGCCGAGCTAGGACTTGATCCTCAGACCGATTTTGCAAATCAACTTGAGTCTCAGCGGCTACGGGGATCAGCGGTCTTATGTCATCCTTCAGGTGCATCTCGGGTTTTAGACCAATACATACCTTGAGGGCTACTGGCTATATATCTCGTCAGAGAATAAATTACATCAATAAAAAAGATAGACCAAAAATCAGCCCATGACCGAGGTGCTTAACCACCTCGAAAGCAGTTCGGCATATAGCTCGGATGCAAGTGGCTGGCTCCTTAGAGGGCATTTCCGGCATTAAGCTCGGTTAAACTCTTTCAAACTTCTTTGAACCAAGGTGATTTTTGACACCTCGGATAAAGTCCGGCGTTGGAGCTCGGATACATAGTCCGGCGTTGGAGCTCGGATAAAGTCCGGCGTTGGAGCTCGGATACATAGTCCGGCGTTGGAGCTCGGATACAGTCCGGCGTTGGAGCTCGGATACATAGTCCAACGTTAGAGCTGGGAAGCAGTCCGACATTGGTGCTCGGCTGCAAAAGATACCTCGAATACAGTCCGGCGTTGGAGCTCGGACGCAAGAGGACGTTGCCACCCGGGAACAACTTCAAACCCGAGGCATGGCATAAAAATAACAAGGCATTGATAAAGGCCGTAAACTTAAAGGGGCTCCTCGGATACCCAACGCGTAAACTCGTCGAATGCATTTCGGCGATCCTCAAGATAGAAGATGAGAAGATTTGTTGAACCAGTTTTCAAGACCGGCAACCGAAGATGAAGAACAGTTCAGAAGAATCGAGGAGCGTCCCTAACTTGAAGACCGGTTCAGGGGGCTACTGACGGTGTCCTGGACTAGGGGGTACTCAACGCGTCGTCTCCCGATCAGTTGGATTGGGCCGAGGACCCCCATGGCCGTATACTCATGGGCCAGTCCGGACAGCTGCCGCATACAAGGAAGAATCAACAGGACTTGACGATCAAGACAAGGACTCCTCCCCCACCGGCGTATTCGGCTAGGACTCTTGTTATCCTAGGCCTCTGGCGCATTATATAAACCGAGGCCAGGCTAGTCAATTGATACAACAACAATCATACCATAGGCTAGCTTCTAGGGTTTAGCCTCCTTGATCTCGTGGTAGATCCACTCTTGTAAACATCCACAATATCAATATCAATCAAGCAGGACGTAGGGTTTTACCTCCATCAAGAGGGTCCGAACCTGGGTAAAACATCGTGTCCCTTGCCTCCTGTTACCATTGATCCTAAGACGCACTGCTTGGGACCCCCTACCCGAGATCCGCCGGTTTTGACACTGACACCTCCCTTATCTCATCAAAACCACCAAAGGAATATATTTTGAGTGAAACATAACATATTTTTAGTGATATACGTATTTCAAAACTAGACTTTTTTTTATTAAATCGGTGAATATGTACTAATCTACTTTGATCGTGTGGCAACGCATTGGCACATTGCTAGTAGTTATTATAATTTTTTGGACACCAGACAAACGGTGGAGTACATATATGAAGAGAAGAGGTGCACGCACGCAGTCGGCCTCTCGCTGTCTCGCACACATGAGTGTTACTTAAAGGCGACATTAACAAATAAACCCTAAAACCGTAGGTGCATGATTGCTGCATTCGCGGGTACCGGGTACGTGGTGGAGCACCTTTGTAGGAGTTGATGGTCGGGACCACAGGTGAATGACTTGGAGCGCGGTGGCTCGCCAGTTGCCACAGACCGAGTAGCCACGTTTAAAATATCATTTTTTAGCGGGGTTAAGAGTTCCGATTTTAAATGGCACGTTATAAGTAGTAAGTAGTTTTTAGAACGATTGGTATGGAGCGAAAATGGAATTCATAGTACTACGTACCTCCTTGGCGTATGGTTGTATGGGTTTATGTTACGAGATGTTAAACCTGGTAGTTCTAGGGCAAATACTATGGTTTAGATTTAGATGCTGGTTTTCAGTAATCGGAAGGGGAAACCCTTCTTTGATTAAAAAAAACTACTACCTCCATTCTAGTTTACTAGTCCCCATCGTACTTTGGGTCAAAGTTTGTCCACGAATTTTACTTGTAAAATGTGAATGGAAAACATGATTTTGTTATACCCAAACAAAAAAGGACTGGAGGGAGTGATTGCTCTGATATGGACGCGACCTCTCATAGCGCAGACATTGAATCGGCGCACCGACCAAGAGGGCCGCACTCGCTGCAGGCCCGGCTGAGCACGCCTCCTTGCCGCGTGCAACCAGCTTAAGACTGCCCCGCCTGGCTTCATTGAATCCACGCGTGTGCCAGCAACACATCCTTCCGCGAGCCGGCAGGCATTTTAGAACACAAAAAATGACTAAAATATAATTAATTTACACATGGTCTTGACCTGTTGTGCTCGCACTGGTAGCAGGAACTAGTAGATGTTTTTCTTTATTTATAACTCTCCTCACATTTTTTTTGGCTTTGAAGTGAATCATGGTTGTGGACATTATGTATGAATGTGCAGATATCTGTGAACATGAGTTTGATGTGGAAGTTGGACTTGGAATGTCGGGCTTGCGCGTGAACTATACCATGTCCAATGCTTCGTCTGTTATTGTTTGGAAAGTAATTGCTGTTTTTACATGACCCAAAAAAAACATTTTGTGCCACATTAGTAGATGCACAGACATCACAACAGGCATGCTGACTGGATAAACATTTGAACCTAGCTATTATGAAGGAAGTTTTGTATTGATAATAGTTTTAGATAGCAAGAGACGCCTAGCCTGCTCTGCCTCTGCTAGCTTATTTCTTGCTTATTCCATCTCTTCTTTGGCTTGGGTGAAGAGAGCATCTGATTGCTCTTTTCGCTTCTTCAGGAACTCAGCTACATTCTGAAGGTCTGCTGCACGCTTTCTTTCAGCCTTTACTAATGCCACGAGGACACGAACAACTGACGACTCCACCTGGCTTGTGTGTAATCCAGCATCATCTGGGAATTTGCACCTTGTGTCTAATCCAACATCATTAGGGAACTGGCACCTTGTGTGTAATCCAGCCTCATTTTGGAAACATGATCTCGAGGTTGACCATACTTCCCTCCTCGTAGGAACTACATCCTGACATGAAGTTACTTCTTTTTTAGATCAATACTCAGAGAAACCTAGATCCATTTATTAGAAGCCAGATAAACAGAACTCGGAGAAGTGAATTCAAAAGGAAAAGAAATATAAAAACAGACTACACGGTGAGAACACCCATTTCCTACATCAAGTTAAAAACGAAAGCATTAGGACGATTAAGACTCTTCTTATTACACATCGAAGAACACCATGCTTAAGAGAAACAGAAACTACAACATATACACATAGAAGAACACGAGGCTAAACGAAAGTAATTGAAAGGGTGTTACTTACCAGAGCTCATTTTACAGGTTCGGTGCAGCTCCTCTTTAACTTGCCACGCTCCTTGAAGATGTCCCAAATATCCCGTGTTTGGTCTTCATTGCTCCTCTGCATGTTCACACTCATGGTTTCAAAATCTCAACATGGCAAGAAAAATACTACTAGTAATACTCGCGCATCTTGTGGGCAACATTAAAGCACTCGTCTGCCATGTTAGAGCATCTCCAACAGAGTCGCAACGCGCGGCGCTTTAAAAAAGCGTTTACAGTGCTGAGATTGAGAAGTAGATACTAGAGAGTAGAGGATAGTTCTCAGCATAGATAGATACAAAAAAGATAATTCAACTACTCCTCGTCGTCCGACTGCTCCTCGGTGATGTCCTCCTCCGACGTCTGACTGTAGGTGTGAAGATACCGATTGTCGTCGGATTCCCAGGGCGACGCTGCTCCTAGCCTCATGTTGAATTGAGCGTCCGCTTTTCGCCTACACTTGTCCTCGCGATTGGTGGCTCGCTCCGCCCTCCTCTTATCCCTCTCCGCCCTCCTTTGCGCGTAGAACTCGCGCTCGTTGATGATGTCCTGCGGGAAGTGTTGGTGCCACAGCACAATGGCCTCCTCGTCCATCTCGGCAATGCCGAGACGGTGGTCCCGCCTCCGGTTGTCGCGACGATCCTCGTCGTGCTAAGCCGCGCAGAGGCGTGAGCTCCTGCGCCCGCTCCCGCGTCGGCATGTTGGGGAAGTTCAATGTTCTATGAGGCCACCGGAGGCGCCACGCTGCCGCGTCGTACACGCGGGCGGCCTCGGTGGCGGTGTCAAATTTGCCGAGGCTGAGGCGCATCCCGTGGAACCGGATCTCGACGGAGAAGCCACCGGAGGGGTGCGCGCGGACGCCGCGGTATCCCCAAGTTTCCCGGTGACGCGGCAGCATGGTGGCGTGGCAGCGGCGAGGCGAAAAAGAGCGGGGAGAGAGCGGTGGCGAGGCATAGAGCGGTGGGAGGGCGTTGGATTTTATAAAGCGCGCCGGACGCCGCGCGCCAAAACTAGCGCACGCCCGGCCACCTTTTCCCCTGCGCGCGCGATCCTTTCCCGTCATCTCTGCTATCTCTACTCTCTTCTCTATGGTTATATTTATTTTATATTTTATATTTAATATTTATCTGTACTTCCTTTACTGTCTACTTTTTTTCTCTATACTTTTTTTTTCTTGCAATATAGGCCGTCCGATTTATATCTGACAGATAGGAAGGAAACAAATGGGAATTTTGCAAAAAGATACCCATACCCCTCTCTAGATTTGCAAATAAGGCCTTCCCTCGTTCATCCTTTTCTCCCACAAGATAAACTACTCATACAAATGCATCTTGATGCGTGCAACGCATGGGCATCTTGCTAGTTCTAAAAACCTTTCCATCATTTGCCACACTGCTGGTTGTAGATGAAAAACCTACCCAAGCACAGTGCGATACAGGAGTGACGCACAATTACAAGCTGATATTCTATTGGACAATGGAGGCTATAACCAATTACTTTTATGGGAACAATAGCACCCAGGAAAATTGAAGGGTAGCTATGAAAAAAATTGGAACTGCACATGTACTGCTAAGTGATTCAATACACACATTACCAATCGAGGAGGAGAACGATGGTCGCGACGGCCTCTGTGAGTCATGGTTGGCAACGGGAGTCAGTTCATTGTCCACGACGGTGGTACTTCTGCGCTTGGCGTCGGCTTCCAGGAAGCAGATCCGAGACCGTGGAAAACGATGCCGGGGAAGAGGCTCCGTCTACAACGACGATGGTGGACCAGCTCCAGTGCGGCGTACGAGGTCGTCAATGAGGCAGATGCGCTGCGGTGGACGAGTGCGCCGATGTAAAGGGGAGGAGCACGAAGGCTGCGGTGCCCTGGAGAAGTCTATTTTGCGGTGGGGACAGAAAATGGGGAGTATTCAGGTGTACTACTCTGGGTGCCAGGGTGGGGCTGGCTGGGTAGGGTGAACCTGAAGTTACGAAAACAGCCCCCTACCAAGCGTCGTACGTAGGCCTGTTACGAAGGCTATGATGGTAACTTCCCACTGCTCGAATCAGGGTCGCGGGAGATTTTCCCGCCGACCTCAAAATTTTGTGACACTGGACTCCCCGTGTGGTGTGTTGAGTGATTCGGCTAAGCAACTAGCGAGTAGTAGTAGTAAACTCTGCATATTAGGTTTGACCGAAGTCAAACTTCCTAAAGTTTGACAAAGTTTATATAAAAATATATACATTTACCATAACAAATATGTATGATGTGGAAGTACATTCAATAATGAATCTAATGGTATTTATTTGTTATTGTATATGTTAATATTTTTTGTTATAAGCTTTCTGAGAGTTTACAAAACTTGACTTTGACCAATGCTAATACGCGGACTTAAATAAAAATGGAGGGAGTACACATTTGTTTTCTTAGTTTGTAGTGAACTAATCATTTGTTGAAACTATGAAATAAATATATTAGGCTATTGACTTCGAATGTAATGGTTTATACAATTCAATAGTTACAATCATTGTCGAATCCCAAGATGTATACAAGGTCTATAGTACTTCACAACATGCTCAAACTCACATAATCCCAGTCAAATGAGAATCTAAATGCATTTTATAGTTATTACTTTGTAGGATGCAACAAAAACAACCAAAACTCTACATCAGCCATTATAGAAGCAACATTTTGACATATCCCATTGTGTGAAAGAAACGTGCAAAGAGAGCTTTTGAAGATGGAGCAGATAGGGCGGGAAAGACTGTATGTATGTGGACGAGAGAGTAGGAGACAAACCTAACGAGACACATACACACACACACACACACAGAGAGAGAGAGAGAGAGAAAGAGAGAGGAAGAAGTTAGGTCTGTGAGAAAGATGGAGACATGTAATATACGTGATCCTGTATACGTGGAAGGAGAAGAGACAACATGTTTGATGAGAGAGCTGGAAAAACATGGACGAGAGGGGAAGGATCTCATGGGTTGAGGGATTGACAATTTTGTGCGGGGGAGAGAGGGATTGGTAATTTTGTGCAAGAGAGAGAGAGAGAGAGGGTGGGGGGGAGGAGTCAATCAGCCATCATCACATCACCCTGCTTCCAAATGACCCCACATTCTCTAGCACGGTGTGGTCGCTGTCTTTGATCTGCTTGATGCCCTCTTTGAAGATTGAGGTGTTGTGCATGTTGGGGTGCAAAGAAGCACAAGCGAGAGTGGTCGTCGTATAACCTTGGATGGGGATGAATTGTGTGCTCGGGGGAGTGTGTGTGTGTGTCTGTGTTGTGCTGTGTGTGTGTGTGTGCGTGCGTGCGTGTGTGTCTCTCTGTGTGTGTGTCAGATATTGAGCAAAAACAAACCTAAGGAGAGAAATGGGTATTCACGAAGAGATTGCGCGGGCCTTGAGGTGGGCAGGGGCCGAGTGAGGGTGTCAAAATGTGTGCGTTGATGAATATGTTGCATGCGATCATGCGAGGGACGAACGAATCGAGAGAGATGGTTGTTGTGTTACGCATGCTCCTCTCTCTCTCTCTCCCTCTCTCTCTATCTCTCTCACACACACACAAAAGTAAACTAGAAGACCGTTCTCTCATGTATACACAACGTATCGGCATCTGTCTATGTCTCACTCATGCATGATTGTTTGCACATTCACACCTCTCTATGTCTGTATCACACGCACACCGTCTCCACATTGCCCTTCCGCCACAACACACATATGGACACATACACACGTTCTCTCTCAGTCACACACACAAAATAAGTATTAAAAAAACTAGGGCGCACCTAAAATGTCCAAATCCAAATAAACACAAACTGGAGCTAAATTCAAATATATGGAAATATTGCAGCGTCAAGAACTTTCCCAGGAAAAAAAAGTTGAGTAATATTCGAGGATTGTTTTCACACACACAAAAAGGTTGGTGGATGTCCTTCGTGCGCGCCACGGTGACGCAGCATTCGATCGACCGCGCGGCCGCGGTTCATGCTCTTGCACATGATTCTGTATCATGGCTGTGGTACTAACTTCAAATTAAATAAACAATAAAAGCACTGCCTAAGTCTAATGTTTACATGTACTAGTACAATTTTCTTTTAAGTTTGACCAACCTCATATAAAACTAAAGTAAGCTCCCATACACGCACTCATCAATATGCCGCCGCCACCGTTGCGCATGCCGGCGCCCGCCTGCTCCGGCCAACAATTTCTCGCCCATCACCGCCGTGTCGCCGCCATCCCTGTGCCATGAAGCCGAAGGCTCGCCCGCTCACGTTGTCTGCAGTCCCTCCTCGCCATGCCACCATGCTGCCAAGCACACAAGTAGCTGGTGGAGCCGCGTCTATGCACGCAGCATACAAAGAGGACGATGAGCGCGTGCTCCAGCACGCCGGCGAGGAGGAACTAGCGTGTCATTGTCGTCTCCGCCCGCACGGAGGAGGCGTGCATGGTGGCTGTCGCGGCAGAAGCCGGTCGCGCGCGCGTCGAGCCTGCAAACCGTGTGCGGACGCGGAATCTACCTTCGAGACCTTGAATGCCACGTGGATCCCGCAATCTGAAGGAGCAATTTGGGTCAGTTGACTCATGTGAGCCGTTTGATGCAACATGGATGGCTAGAAGGGCTTCTTCCACCTCTTCTGCCATCTTCTTCCTTCGCTCCGTCGAACTTCTTTCACAAATCGACTCACCCAAATTATACTACTTGTACGAACGTATTAAGTACAGTGGGAACACGAAGGTACGACCAGTAGTACCAACTGCAAGAAGAACAGTAGTAAGACATAGTACTAGTACTACTCTACGTACTAAACAGTTCAAATAACGAGAAAGAACATAAACATAGTTCTGCCGGGGCCTCAGCACAACACACCCTTGAAAATAAACTAAGCAACTAGTCAGCTTGACACTGCAGTAGAACCAGCATGAGCGATGACACTGCCACCTACTCGGAGTCCGAGTCCACGTCCTCGACTTCGTCCTCGTCCCTCTTCCTCTTCCTCTTCGCCGACGCTTCTTTGCTTGAACCGGACACTAGGCTCTGCTTCTTCATCCAACCCATGTAGATATTTAAACAAAGGTAGGCATCCATTGTTGCGTACAGGATGTGATCTTCATCTAATGTCTTCGACTCCCATGCATGATGAAACTCGTGATGAGGTTTCTTCAGTTTAGCGTATGAAGCATCAATCATGGCTGCTGCCAGGGTCAGCATTGAAGGTTGAGAGGAGGACACCAGGCTTGCCTTCTGGAGATCGAAGGGCTGGCCTACAACGAGACCTATCTGACGCAGGACTTCTTTGTCGTTCTTAAAGCCTACAGTAACGAATTTCACTCTTTTGTCCTTGAGGAAGTTCTTAAAATCCTGGCACTCAATGTCGGCATGGCATATGTGGTAGACCAAGAAAACATTATGTACACAAACCTGGATCACGACGGGCTTCTTCCTCTCTTCATCCTTTAGATCCTTCTCTCGTCCCAGGACTGTGGTGTACTCAACATCTAGCCCAGCGACCCACTCATCTGTTGAACTATTGAACATGCGTAGGAAGCGAGCAAGCCATGCTTTCTCCGTCGCGGATCCATGTGTGTAGATGACGATGAACTGATCGCCAATGATGGCTCTAACCTGGTACTCAGCGGCGACCATGGAGATTTGGGAGGCCATGGATTTTGGAGGAGGGTTAGGAGAAGTTGAACTGTTGTACCCTGCAAAAACTGGGAGCGAACTAATGTGAAAGGACGGGACGACTGGGAGCGAACTATTGTGAGGTAGAAGACGGGGATGAGTAGGGTGTGCGAACGGCGTGGGGTTGCTGGCTTGCCCGGTGGATAAACGGCTGCAAGCCCCCAAAGAGTTCTCGAGAACTATGCGGGACCCACTAGATGTCATGTCTACTAGACCCATATCGTAGGCCTGACGGTATAGCTTCTGCCTGTTCGCACGCCATGCCGGCGCGTGGATGTAACTTCACTTAATTCCGTCAACCGTCGCGCCTCCCACGAACTTCGCCTCCCTCACGCGGTCGCGCCCTTTGAGACTTCGACCGGCTAAAAATGAGCAATTTTTTTTGCCTACTCCGCATGCATGATACTCCCTCTGGTCCTTTTTACTCCCGTCAACCGTTTGCAAATTGTTTGACCAAATATATACTTTTTTAAAACACCACCTTATATTAATTAACCAGCCACACCAGTACACTCATTCGATACAATATTCACCACACAGGGCGGTACGTTATTTACAAGAATACCATCTAATCTATTGTCAAAGCTATACTTAGCGATTAAGTGTGCCACCTTATTGGCCGAACGGCTAATCTTTGACAATTGAAGATTGTTGATCAACTTCGAGATGCTCAACGCTTTCATCTTCAGGTCACGCATAGCAGACCTGTCATAGTCCCCCGATGCAAGAGACGCTACCACAAAAGCGCAATCAGTCTCTAAAATTACAGGATTATGAAGAGAAATACCTATGTAGAGACCGGCAATGCAAGCCCTAAGCTCCGCTTCCTCCATGCTTTGACAGGCATCAATGAAATCCCACGACCAAATTTATACTAAAAATATCAATATCTACAATACTGATTATAATGAGTATAAGAACTACATTTTATAATGAGTGTAAAAATATTGATTTGACATTGTGAATGTTGATACTCCCTCCGTCTAGGTGAGTAAGTCATCTTAGGCTGTGCACCGTGACCAAGGAGGAGGGGAAAACGAGAGGCATTAATGTTTATTTGCTAATTAAAATAGTATTGCATGCAATGAACTAACCACTTCATGTCATGTTTGATAGTCTCATGTCATTAAAAGCATGCACACCCTCATGTCTTATTGGTTGATATGTCAAGAAACAAGAAACGAGGTAGAAGTTAATGCACGACGCCTACGTGTTTTGGGATTATTTGGTTTTCGTAAGATGACTTACACACCTAGCTATTAGAGTACCACCACCTCCCTTCTAGTTTAAAGGGCTCGAATCAAAAATTTCACCTACTCTTAGCAAGATAGTAGAGGCGATGGAATAGTTTTTGAAGTCTGCAAAAGTACTCAACTAATGTTGTCGTTCTTCACAAAAAAATGTGTTTACCAATGCATGCATGAACACTAGTTAGTCTAACTCCCATCTCTTCTTTAATTCTTTGCCACATCAACATGTTTGCTATTACCGTGTACCAGCTAAGATACCACCATGATGGCCAGCCTTAATCATCGCATGCAATAATTTAGTGCATCTTGAAATATGAACGTGTGGGGTGTGTATGTTTTTAATGACTTGAGACTATACCTAGCCCGGCATGCAAGATGACTTATTATGCACCGTTCCCCATACCTGCAGGAAGTCCGTTCGTCTCCAAATCTTTTCCTCTCCATGTGTGGAAACAATATGCCTGCCAAACTCTCCTTCTCCCTCCGGCGGTCCCACCACTCCACCCGTGTGAAAAAATCTGCATGCATGACTCTCCTCCCCCCACGCTCGTCCAATCCGATGTGACCAGCAATATTTCCACCCCTTCGCTCCCCCATAATTTACTCCAACAAATATGCCCACCTAGCTTTTACTTAACTTCAGGTGCATTGGGTCACTGACATACGGGCCCAGTAGCATACTGGCCCACATGTCAGTGACGCAACTGGACCTGCAGTTAAGTCAGTGCAGCTCAGTCCATATCTTACGTAGGTATGCCATTGCTCGCTATAAATACTGCGCCTCCCACGACATCGCTATCTCCTCCCCCTCACGTTCACGTTCATCGCTATCTCCTCCCCCTCCCTCTCACGTCGACCACCATGGCATCTCCCCTCCCAAGCCCTAGGAGCCCCTCGCTGCACCGCGCGGACGGTCACGCGTCGCCTTTCCGTTCCTCGCCGCCACTAGTCGAGGAGGACGCGTCAGCGATCCGCTCCTCGCTGCTACACGACGCGTCGCCGTTCCGTTCCTCGCCGCCACTAGTCGAGGAGGACGCGTCGGTGTTCCGCTCCTTGCCGCGACGCGACGGGTCGCCATTCCGTTCCTCGCCGCCACTAGTCGAGGAGGACGCGTCGGTGTTCCGCTCCTCGCCATGATGCGTCGAGGTGGACGCGTCAGCATTCTCAATCTCGCCGGCACGCGCGTCGGTGGACGCGTCGGCTCCTCGCTATGAGGAGAACACCGTGCCGCCCGCCGAGCCCTCCAGCCTTGAGGAGCTTTGGAAAGAAATGGATGTCGCCTTGTGGGAGGCTTTGCCTCCAGCAGAGCGCGCCAAAATAGAGGCGGAGAAGAAGGCCGAGGAAGAGAAGCGCACCGCGCAACAAGCTTTCTGGGAGATCTATGTCGCGTCCGAGAGAGTCAAGCAATTGGTTCTTTGGCAAAAGGCTCGTGCGAGGGCCGTGAGGGTGGCGGAGGACGCCCATGCCGACGCTCTGAGTGCAGTCGGGCCCAAGCGCCTCATCTACGCTTGGTGGTACGTGGACCGGGTGCACACTTCCAGCCAGGACGAGTACCTGTTGGCGCTGGATCACCACACCGGTGAGATCGCGCTCGCCCGCCGGCAAGCCGCCAATCATCACTTCACGAGTTGCGAGGCTGAGGAAGAGGCGTTGTGTCGGCGCCCTGGGAAATGTCCGTGCACCAGGGCACTTGTGGCATGCCACAAGTGCTCCTACGAGCGTCGTGGCTTTTAGGAGGAGTATAATTTTTGTTTCGTAAGGCGATCTCATTAGTTTTGGGACGCAAATGATAAATCCCGAACGTTCAAGAATTTTTAGCGTCCTTAATTAAGTATGTAAAAGGGAAAGTTTGGAAACATCGTGTATCATTTCGCATTTTGCAAGTACGTGCATATAGCACAAACTTTACTATATACTATCGGACTACACATCTCTCTTGATATATGCTTGCAGACTGTGCTACTCCCTCCGTCCAGGTCAATAAGTCATCTTTGGTTGTGCACAATGACCAAGAAGGAGGGAAGACTTGTACACCTAGACGGAGGGAGTACTACTATTACTTATGTACGTGCAAATGCACGTTTGAACATTACGATGCGGTTTTTGTAAAAGTGGAAAAACAACACTAGTCAAGCTTGTGAAACGATTCAATGCAAAACAAATGCAAAAATGCTCGTTTGATTGTTTACTTTTACCTTCCTTCTCTGTGCACCGTGACCAAGGAGGAGGAGAAAACGATAAACGTTAATGTTTATTTGCTAATTAATAGTATTGCATGCAATGAACTAACCACTGCATGTCGTGTTTGATATCTCAAGTCATTAAAAGCATGCACACTCTTTATCTCTTATTGGTTGATATGTCAAGAAACAAGAAACGAGGTAGATGTTAATGCACCACACCTAAGTGTTTTCAGATTATTTGGTTTTCGTAAGATGACTTACACACCTAGATGCACCGCGCCTAAGTGTTTTGAGTAACATTTTATCAGTTAAATCTTTGGTGAAAATTTAGCACAAATTACAATGGTGAGGAATAAACCAGGACGGAGTAGTAGTTTATAAGCCCAAATAAATGAGTGAGGCGCCTTATTGTTACTCTCCACTATGACTAGTCTTGTGGGAAAAGCTGGGGAAGCCGCCAAAAGAACTGGCCCTAGGAGTAGTAGCTAGGGATCGAGCGTGGGAGATGAACCGGAGAAAGTAAATGCAGAGAGATGAAATGCAAAAAAGACGGAGGGATGTGATGGTTGCTTGTCCGTTTATTTTACCAGGCCATTTATTATTGGGAGTGGTTGGTTTTTGTGATATGACGGCTTTACTGCCGCGCCATGAGCGGGGTGAGAGGTGAGACTCCCGTGCAGCGCCGCCCTCTACACTTGTACTACATCGATCGTGGTTTATTAGTCCCCCATTGAATTTGACTGAAGATTTAACTGACAAAATGTTAGTGCATGTCAACAAAAACTATATCATTGGATTCGTATTTGAACATAGTTTTGAATGATATAATTTTAGGTGACATGCATCAGTATTTATCGTACTATATATAATGTTAGTTAAATTTTTGGTCGTACTAATCTATATTAGTAAGGTGCCCTTGCACCGAAGAGTGAAATGCATTGATCGGGGAGTTGTTTATTTTGACAAAGGATGTGGGGGTCATCTCATGTGTAACGGGTATCGATAGGTTTCTTCGGATATTATCTCATCACTAGAGCTCACAAACATCCGGGTGAAATAGATAAAAAGGTATCTTTTGCAAACACAAGCGTTCAAATGTTCAACCTGCATCCAAAACTTGTGAAGAAATAACACTTATTGTGCTTTGCAAGAAATGATCTTTAAGAATTAGTTTTTCAGTATCGATTGTTATACATGTTGGCTACAGATGACATGGCACTTTCTTATTGTGAACAGTTGGCTATACTATTAAGTACTATTAACCATTCCCTTATACACCTAGACGAAGGGATTAAATCAGGGAACTTGCAATGGGGAAGAGGAGATGTAAGAAATGGTTCATCGTAAGTCTTTCACCAGTACTGTAGTAAAAATTCATACATGGAAGATTCTAGACTAAACCATAAATGGATACACTTTTATTCATGCGCGATACTCCAATAGAGCAAGATCCTGCATGGAAGTCTCCACATGCTTAGACAACGGATTACATTGAGCGAAGACTAATGATCAACATTTAACTTGATAATGCGTATTTTTTAGAAGAACAAGGAGGCTCCTCCCCAGTTCCATTATCAAATGAAACCCAAAGTGTCTTACATCAGCTCACTAAGAGGAGCAGTTCAATGGAAGGACTGCGGTGAAAGCCACTCAAGTTTAACGACAAGCTTACAGAATCAAAACCGGCAAAGACACGGGCCATAAGCGCCCACACACACACTACATGCTTTCTAAGTGCACTTGATAATGCGTATGTCGAGGTGAACCGCGGAATCGAGGGATGCAACATAAGACAAGGATTTAGACAGCTTCGGGCCCCGGGAAACATCATCCGGTAATAACCCTACATGCTGTTTGTGGCTAGGTCTCGTTATGATGATGAGGGAGTCGCCAATAAGCCGGCTCTTTGTGTCTAGCCCTAGAGATTGTTTATTCTTGTTTGTGCCTCTTGGGGTGCCCTGCCCCTCCTTATATAAGTTGAAGGGGCGGGTTACATGTGGAGTCCTATTAGGATTAGGACTAGTCTATTACAAGTGGAATCCTAGTCTGCCCCCTTAAGGGAAAACTCCTTATGTATTTCCTCGTAAACCGTCCCACCATAACATGAGTCGACCTTCTGGGCCTTGGGCCTAGTCTTCTATCTGACCCGCCGTTAGGGCCTATTCCTGAGTCCCTAGGCTCATGAGTCGTCAGTCCTTCGACAGGTTACCAATGAAATGCCAAGCCCGGCCGGGTCATACTTCCGGCCGGGTCATACCGTGGGGTATATCCCCGACATAGGGTTTTGTTTTGTTGGCTTTTGGTGAAGTTCGTCATTTGGTTTCCAGCCTTTCTAGACAGGTATTAGTAGGATGGAGAAGATCGGTAGTTGATCTTTCATCCAATTAAGGGATTTAGTTCACCAAATATTGGGACGTACTTGCGCACAGACTCGATCACCTCCTCTAATTTTGTTGGGAATTGGATAAGTCGTTTTAGCATTACATGATCCCTCCAGTCTACTTCTCTTTGTTTCTTACAAGCAAAACTCCATGTTTGTTTTCATGGATCTGTTCTTTCAATTATGCTCATCCAATGATCAAATAGGATTTGTGCATCTTAGAAGCACAAACTACTCTGTTCTGATGGAATTTTTTGATAGTACTGTTTGCACACATGGGGAGTATATGCATTCAAGAGGTCAACAAGGTATCACCCTAGCAGTATTTGCTGGAAGCAACACAAGAAAAATTATGCTCAAGTAAACCTCTTGGTAAAGACTAGCAACAAAGCTGTTCACCTCCTTGACACTATACAAATTTCTTGTCTGACGCTCCTACACCCATTCAACGGGAAAAAGTAGCTATGTACACTTATAATTATCTGCTTCAAATAATTTTTTAAAATATATTTTATAAAAAATGGCCTTACCTTATTGTTCAATTTATGTCCATTACTTGAAATCTTTAGTTCTTCCATTAGTTCTATACTTCAACAGTAAATGCCACCAAAGCATGTCATGAACAATCAGGAACATGTGGTATAGCTAATGTTTAATGAGTTATTTAATTGTTTGTCTCACCTTTTCCATGTTTCATGCATTTTTTTTAAAATCGAGCCACTATAGGAAAATAGACCAATGTTTTCTCTTATATCTTGCAGATGCTTAATTATGTCATCCAGTTTCCAGTTCATGTATCTCTTTGGAAAAAGTTGACAATATCTGTAGATTAGTATTTGGTGAGTTAGTAGGAACCTTTTATGTATTTGTATATGTTCAGTTATATTCTCATATGGACTATGGCCCTAAATTAATGGAAATTTCACATCGGCTTTCTTCTTATAAGTCTGGGTATATTATGGAAAAAAACATTCACCAGCTAGCTGAATCAAAGAACATTATAGATTAAGATAATTGGACAGACAGATAATTCAATCAAATATTTTGTTACTGTCTAATATCGTTTGTGTAGATCTGGAAAGGAAAGGAGTTGTGGTTCTATATAGAAAAATGGCGATTCATTAAGCAACAATCACAATATCTATAATGTTTGAGGCATCTAGAGTTTGTGCTTCATTTTTCTTGCTCTTCTAGAACAGATTTTACTCCCAAAGGTTGGTTCTAACACCCAGTGTGACCCTCCTAGGGACATAAAGTTGTCGTCTCTAGCCCATCACTCGGTGGAACTTTGATGGCCAACCTTCAGCTTCGTAAAGAGCACATCTTTTTACCCATCATTTATATACAGAAATTATGGAAAATCACATGATTTTCATCGTGTGCATGACATATTTTTTCCTGTGAATTCATCTCTATCCTCTATACTTTCATTCACATATTAGATGATAAATCTTTTAGATTATCACAATATATATAGGTGTGCAAATCTAGATTCCGCGAAACACCTATATGTGGGGAGAAAAAACAAAGGTTTCTATAGCTTTCAGTCCAATTTTAGAAAGAAAAAAAACTAGCCCGTGCAATAGCACGGGTTGATGACCAGTGATATATAATTGCATATAAAACATCCAAGATTGATACTATAATAGCTTGGAACAATAAAAAATTATAGATACGTTGGAGACGTATATCTGCTTGGATGTTTTATATGCATTAATATGCTATTTTATATTATTTTTGGGGCTAACATATTAACATCGAGCCTAGTGCCCGTTTATGTTTTACCTTGTTTTTGAGTTTTGTAGATAAGGAATACCAAATGGAGTCCACAGAGAATAAAACCTCCGTGATGATTTTTCTTGACCAGAAGACACCCAGGAGACTTGGAGTTCAAGTCAAAGGAGCAACAAGGCGGCTACAAGGGTGGAGGGCGCGCCCCTGCCATATGCCCCCCCAGTGACTCCCCTGACCTAATTCTTTCGCCTGTATATTCACATATATTCCCAAACCACCAGAAGTATCCACGAAAGCACTTTTCCATTGCGCAACCTTCTATACATGTGAGATCCCATCTAGGGGCCTTTTTCGGCATCCTGCCAAAGGGGTATTCGATCATGGAGGGATTCTACATCAACTCTATTGCCCTTCTGATGAAGCATGAGTAGTTTACCACAGACCAACGGGTCCATAGCTAATAGCTAGATGGCTTCTTCTCTCTCTTTGATTCTCAATACCATGTTCTCCTCGATGTTCTTGGAGATCTATCCGATGTAATCTTCTTTTGTGGTGTGTTTGTCGAGATCCGATGAATCGTGGATTTATGATCAGCTTATCTATGAATATTATTTGAATCTCCTCTGAATTCTTATATGCATGATTTGATATCTTTGTAATTCTCTTCAAACTATCGGTTCGGTTGGCCAACTAGATTGGTTTTTGTTGCAATGGGAGAAGTGCTTAGCTTTGGGTTCAATCTTGCGGTGTCCTTTCCTAGTGACAATAGGGGCAGCAAGGCACATATTGTATTGTGGCCATCAAGGATAAAAAGATGGGGTTTACATCATATTCCTTGAGTTTATTCCTCTACATCATGTCATGTTACTTAATGCGTTACTTTGTTCTTCATGAACTTAATACTCTAGATGCAGGCATGAGTCGGTCGATGTGTGGAGTAATAGTAGTAGATGCAGAATCGTTTTGGTCTACTTGACACGGATGTGATGCCTATATTTCATAATCATTGCCTTAGATATCGTCATAACTTTGCGCCTTTCTATCAACTGCTCGACAGTAATTTGTTCACCCACCATATTATTTGCTATCTTGAGAGAAGCCTCTAGTGAAACCTATGGCCCCCGGGTCTATTTTCCATCATATAAGTTTCCAATATACTATTTTGCAACCTTTTACTTTCCAATCTATAAACCAAAAATACCAAAAATATTTACTTTATCGTTTGTTTAGTTTCATCTTTCTCTATCAGATCTCGCTTTTGCAAGTAACCGTGAAGGGATTAACAACCCCTTTATCGCGTTGGGTGCAAGTTGTTTGATTATTTGTGCAAGTATTGGTGATTTGTGCGTTTTCTCCTACTGGATTGATACCTTGGTTCTCTAATTGAGGGAAATACTTATCTCTACTTTGCTACATCACCCTTTCCTCTTCAAGGGAAAACCAACGCAAGCTAAAGAAGTAGTAGGAAGAATTTGAGGCACCCTTGCCGGGGAGATCTACGCCAAGTCAAGACATACCAAGTACCCATCATAAACTCTCATCTTTTGCATTACATTATTCGCCATTTGCCTCTCATTTTCCTTTCCCCCACTTCTAAAATGATTTTTGAAAAGATTTTCCTTTTCCTTTGCCTCTCTTTTGTTCGTCTTCTTCATTTGCTTTTTGTGTGCTCGTGTGTCGGATTGCTTGCTTTGTCACGATGGCTCAAGAGAATACCAAATTGTGTGACTTTCCCAACACTAATAACAATGATTTTATTAGTACTCCGATTGCTTCCGCCCCTAGTGCGGAATCTTATGAAATTAATGCTGCTTTGCTAAATCTTGTTATGAAAGATCAATTTTCCAGCCTTCCTAGTGAAGATGCCGCATCCCATGTTAATAATTTCATTGAGTTGTGTGATATGAAAAAGAAAAAAGATGTGGATAATGATATTGTTAAATTTAAGCTATTTCTCTTCTCACTTCAAGATCGTGCTAAAACTAGGTTTTCAACTTTGCGTAAAAATAGAATTGATTCATGGAATAAGTGTAAAGATGCTTTTATTTCCAAGTATTTCCTCCCGCTAAGATCATATCCCTTGGGAACGATATTATGAATTTTAAGCAACTTGATCATGAACATATTGCACAATCTTGGGAGAGGATGAAATTGATGATACGAAATTGCCCTACTCATGGTTTGAATTTGTGGATGAATATACAAAATATTTATGCTGGATTGAATTTTGTTTCTAGAAATCTTTTAGATTCGGCCGCGGGAGATACTTTTATGGAAATTACTTTAGGAGAAGATACTAAAATCCTAGATAATATTATGGTTAATTATTCTCAATGGCATACCGAAAGATCTTCCACTAGTAAAAAGTGCATGCAATTGAAGCGATTAATGTTTTGAGTGGAAAGATGGATGAACTTATGAAATTATTTGCTAGCAAGAGTGCTCCTATTGGTCATAATGATATGCTTTTTTCTACATTAATTGAGAATAATAATGAACCTATGGCTATGAATTTTGTTGGTAGGAACAATTTTGGTAATAACACATATGTCTTAAATAATTTATGAGTTTGCAAAAGAATTTCAATGCTTTGGTTGAAGAAAAATTCCTTTAAGATTGATGATTTGGCTAGGAATGTGGATTGAGTTTCGCTTGATGTTGATTCTTTGAAAATTAGATCTATTCCACCCAAGCATGATATCAATGAATCTCTAAAGGCTATTAGAATCTCCATTGATGAGTTCAAAGAAAGAACCGCTAAGATGCGTGCTAAACGAGACTGGTTTGTAAAAGCATTTTCTTCTAGTTTCTGTGAAAATGATGATGAAGACCTTAAAGTGGTTGACGTGACTCCTATTCAATCTTTGGTTTCCAATATAAATCTTGATAAAAATGGGACTGGACATGAGTCAACTTTAGTTAAAAGGCGTCCCAATGATTCAGATTTTTTAGATCTTGATGCAAAAATGATAAAAGTGGGATTGGAGAGGTCAAAACTTTAAGTAGCAATGAACCCACTCTTTTGGATTTCAAGGAATTTAATCATGACAATTGTTCTTTAATAGATTGTATTTCCTTGTTGCAATCCATGTTGAATTCTCCTCATGCTTATAATCAAAAGAAAGCTTTTACTAAACATATCGTTGATGCTATGATGCAATCTTTTGAAGAAAAGCTTGAATTGAAGTTTCTATACCTAGAAAACTTTATGATGAGTCGGAACCTACTATTAAGATTAATATTAAAGATTATGAGTGCCATGCTTTGTGTGATTTGGGTGCTAGCGTTTCTACGATTCCAAAAGCTTTATGTGATGTGTTAGGTTTCCGTGAATTTGATGATTGTTCTTTAAATTTGCATTTTGCGGATTCCACTATTAAGAAACCCATGGGAAGGACTAATGATGTTCTTATTGGTGCAAATAGGAATTATGTGTCAGTAGATTTCATTGTTCTTGATATAGATTGCAATCCTACATGTCCTATTGTTCTTGGTAGACCTTTCCTTAGAACGATTGGTGCAATTATTGATATGAAAGAAGGAAACATTATATTTCAATTTCCATTAATGAAGGGCATGGAACAATTTCCTAGAAAGAAAATTAAATTGCCATATGAATCTATTATGAGAGCTACTTATGGATTGAATACCAGAGATGACAATACCTAGATCTACTTCGTGTTTTATGCCTAGCTAAGGGCATTAAACAATAGCGCTTATTGGGAGGCAACCCAATTTTATTTTTGTTTTTTGTTTTTTGCTTATCTTTTGCAATAAATAATTAATCTAGCCTCTAGTTAGATGTGGTTTTGTGTTTTAATTAGTGTTTGAGCCAAGTAAGACCTTTGGGATGGCTTACGGTGATAGTTGATTTAATCTTGCTGAAAAATAAAAACTTTTGTGCTTAGGAAAACAATTCTAGTTTTTAACAGAAGCGTGATAAAATACTGATTATTTTCGCAGAAGATTAATAAAAAAATTACTCAGGGTGTCCTAATGTTTCAGAATTTTTGGAATTACAGAAGTATTCGAGAGTTATAGATTACTACAGATTGTTCCGTTTTTGACAGATTCTATTTTCTATGTGTTGTTTCTTATTTTGATGAATCTATGGGTAGTATCGGGGGGGGGGTATGAACCATGGAAAATTTGGGATATAGTAGATATTACACCAATATAAGTAAAGAATGAGTTCACAACAGTACCAAAAGTGGTGATTTATTTTCTTATACTAACGAAGCTTATGAGATTTTCTGTTGAGTTTTGTGTTGTGAAGTTTTCATGTTTTTGGTAAGGATTTGATGGACTATGGAATAAGGAGTGACAAGAGCCTAAGCTTGGGGATTCCCAAGGCACCCCAAGGTAATATTCAAGGACAACCAAGAGCCTAAGCTTGGGGATGCCTCGGAAGGCATCCTCTCTTTCGTCTTCGTCTATCGGTAACTTTACTTCAGGCTATATTTTTATTCACCACATGATATGTGTTTTGCTTGGAGCGTCTTGTATGATTTGAGTCTTTGCTTTTTAGTTTGCTACAATCATCCTTGCTGTACACACCTTTTGAGAGGGACACGCATGAATCGTGATTTATTAGAATACTCTTTGGGCTAGGCAATTTTGCTCTAGTGCTGCACTTATATCTTTTTATAGCATGGTGGTGGTTTTATTTTATAGAAACTTTTGAACTCTCATGATTCACTTATATTATTTTGGGAGTCTCTAAACAGCATGGTAAGTTGCTTTGGTTATAAATTTAGCCTAATATGATAGGCATCCAAGAGGGGTATAATAAAAACTATCATATAAACTACATTGAATATTATGAGAAGTTTGATTCCTTATTTTTTTTTGAGATATAAAGATGGTGATATTAGAGTCATGCTAGTGAGTAATTATAGATTGTAGAAAATACTTGTGTTAAAGTTTGTGATTCCCGTAGCATGAATGTATGGTGAACCATTATGTGATGATGTCAGAGCATGATCTATTTATTGATTGTCTTCCTTATGAGTGCGTCCGGGGACGTGCGATGGTCTTTTCCTACCAATCTATCCCCCTAGGAGCATGCACGTAGTACTTCATTTCGATAACTAATATATTTTCGAAAAAACCAACGCCCACACGTGTGCCATCTTGCACATCGCCCACACGCCTCCATCACCACTCATTTTGCCATGTATGAACAAATGACATTAGCAGGAATCATTTTGCCATGTTTTATCTCCTAATTAAAAAATCAAATTAAAAATCCCTTTTCACCATTAAATCCGTCTCGGCGAGATCTTCCAAACTAGACCCCATGTTGATATGTTTCAAAGAATTTTTTTGCCCAAAAGTTGCCATGATGTTTACAGTGTAGTTGCCATAGTGCTTAAACTAAAGTTGCCATGTGGCAATTTTAGTTTGTAGAGCATGGCAATTTTAGTTTTTTGATGATGGCAATTCCAGTACTTTGTGGCACCCCGGCTTAGAGTAACCGGGTTACCTTGCATTGCCAGCCCAGAGATCAAGTCTTCTGGCAACACACAACAACAAGGTACAGAAAACAACTGCTTTATTGATGCTAGCGGAAACAGAGGTCTGATATTACATCAAGTTGCGATGCCAAGTAGCACACATGGTGCTGCTGAATAGTATGTACATTATTTAATGAACATGAAGGAACCTCAGTCACAATAACTACGTGGCAGCGGAACAACGACGAAGTGGAACTCCATAACACAGGGACAACAATGTGGGCACGATCTAGGCGCGGAAAGCTCTCCGATCCGATGTGACTTGCCTGAAATCTGGTATGACACGCCAGGTCAGTACATTGAATGTACTTGCAAGCTCACAACAAACATAAGCATAAAGGAAAACACTATCATGACAATTATTCAAATTAATGCAATGCAAATCATACTACTAATGCGGTGAAATCAACTTGTGCACCGAGTCCCTTGGACTCTCTTACCAGACGGGTTACCTCGTAACCGAACGATGATCATACCCAGATCACAAATGAAGCCAACACTTTGATGCCAACCACGATCATCTCATGATTCCACAAATCATCACATAACCAGTGCCAATAATAAATCTTTAGTGTGCATGATTACTTATTAATGTTGATCCATGGTGTGACTTACTCATGAGCTATGTTCGTAACCGAGGATGCGGCTATCAATAGATTAAATACATCTACAGAGGTAGTGCACTTTACCCACACCACGAAATCCATGGCCTCCTCATCCCATTTGGGTGGACCAAGAAAATTCCAACGAAACCCTCCCATTGCCATGACACTCTCCCGGCCACCCCAACCAACTCCCCTCCGGGCTAAGTCATGGGTGGCCCCGTGCCTACCAAAGGCATCAACGGCCACCGTCTTGGCAAAAATAGTCCCAAACGGGGACAAGGTACGATAACAAATGGGCACGCAAGGTTATGTCTGCTTACCGGTCTAGGGGGAAGCCCATAACCTTCCCTTGTTGGGGGCACCGGCGAGAGGCACACTACTAGGAAAAGGGCTATAGATGGGATGGGCACTAATGGCGCACTTGTCAGGTGGTGCGCCACTACTATATACTAATGGCGCACCATTTGGTGATGCGCCATTAGTGTGGAAGACACGAATGGCGCACCAGACACACGGTGCACCACTAGTAATAATTTTTTTTCCATTTTTCCATACATACTAATGGCGCATCCGGTCGAAGTGCGCCATTACTAATTCTAACTAGTAATGGCGCACCAGACAGACAGTGCGCCAGTACTGTATTCTTTTTTTTATTCTTTTTTTTTGCAAAACTACTAATGGCGCACCGTGTCACAGTGCGCCATTACTAGTTTAAACTAGTAATGGCGCACTATGACTCGGTGCGCCATTAGTAACCAGGCATACTAATGGCGCATTTGCAGGTGGTGCGCCATTAGTAACCTGGGACCCCAACAAGATATTTTGGACATCCACACCTACCCACTCACTTTCCCCACTTCATTCCCTCCACCTCCTTCTCCAAGCTTTCGGCTGCCTCCTCCTCCTCACCTCATTTGCACCATAGATTCATCAAATTTAAGTGGTGAAATTACCTTTTTTTGATAGGTAAGTAAGGGGAAAGCTATCTTCATGTTGTAGATCTACTTTTTTTCTCCCTAGCTCGCTCCAACAACATGCACATGCACTTTTTGTGGCCTAGCTAGATCTATGTATGTTTGTGATGTTGCATATGTTTGTGGTGTTGCATATATGTTTTTGTTTGCAGGTACCGGTATTTGAAATGCGATAGTTGCCAATATTTTGCCGGAATGTTGATTCATTTCCGTTTTGGCGAGAATTTTGGCACTATGCATTCTTTTTGGTCCTATTTTTAGGGAAGGTCATGCCAAATTTTTTCTTGGTTCTAAAATATCGTTTTGCTCTACCCCGCAGGCGACCATGGTCCGCACGATGACCGAAGGCATCATGAATAGGTTTTTGAGCTCCGCGAAGGCCGAGATGCTTCAAAAGAACGAGACGGAGATAAGATGTCCGTGTCGAAGATGCAAGCTGAAGAGCCTTATTGTGGACCCGGATTCCAGGCAAGTGCGGGACCACCTGCTCTGTCGTGGTTTCATGGATGGTTATCGGTGGCAAGGTGATGAAGATGACTATGAAGTCGTCCATGGGGGCCGGGCAAGAAATGAGGAAGGGCAACAAGACAACCACCACGGCGAGGGCGGGCGAGAAGACGAAGAATCTCCAGGACATGATCACGATGGTGATGATGTACACAGTCATCATGTAGAAGATGTCGTACATGATGATGAGGAAGATCAAGACAAAGGGCATGATCATGAAGATGAAGATGCCGGAGCAGACGACGATGGAGGCTGGGTGCAGGACCCTCATATTCAAGAGCTGCTTCTCAAGCAGACGGATAACGCAAGAGCTGTCGCCCGAGAGAAAGCCAAGCTGGATCAACTGGAGATAGACGGGGTTACTCCATTGTATGAAGGATGCAGGCCCGAGGATACCCGCCTGAAAGTAACACTCATGGCTCTGGAGATGAAGGTAAAACACAAAATGACCGATGCATGCTTCAACGAGAACATGTCATTCTGGCACGAACGTCTTCCCAAGGGGAACAAGTGCTCGACCAGTTTCGAGGAGGCGAAGAAAATCGTGTCTCCTCTGGATTTACCGCACATGAAATACCATGTGTGCATGAACAATTGCATCATTTATTGGGACAAGCACGCGGAGTCTACCATATGTCCGGTGTGCGGCGTCACTCGATACAAGAAGAAGAAGAAAGCTCCTCGAAAATCGGTGTGGTACTTTCCGATCACTCCTTGTCTGCAGCAGTATTTCGCGGACCCTAAGGTAGCAAAGCTCCCGCGTTGGCACGCGGATAGGGAGGAGAAGAAGCGGGAAGATGACAGAAATGATCCGGAGATAAATAAAAAAGACAAGATGCTGAGTCACCCTAAGGATGCGAGCCAGTGGCAAGCGTTGAACTTCGAATACCCAGAATTTGGGAAGGATCCAAGGAACATCGTGCTGGGCGCGAGCACCGATGGAGTCAGTCCGTTTGGCAGCCAGAGAAGCACACATAGCACCTGGCATGTGTTTGTGTGGATGTACAACCTTCCCCCCTGGTTGTGCATGAAGAGGAAGTACATTCACATGAGTATGCTAATTGAAGGGCCGAAACAACTAGGGAACGACATCAATCTGTATCTGGGGCTGCTGAAGGAGGAGCTAGACACGCTGTGGAAAACGCCAGCCAATACATGGGACGCTGCAGAGAAAGAATATTTCCCTATGAGAGCCGCACTGCTCACGACGGTGCACGACTATCTCGGTTATGGATATCTCGCGGGGCAGGTGGTCCACGGATTTTCTGGATGCGTAAGGTGCATGGATGACACAACGTATCGCTAGCTAGATAGAGATCCCGGGTCTTCGAAAACCGTGTTCATGGGACATCAAAGGTGGCTTCGCGATGATGACCCATGGAGGAAACGCAAGGATCTGTTCGATGGTGAAACCGAACCCCGAAAACGCCCGCGTACGAGGAGCGTCGAGGAAATAGACGAGCTGTTGAAAAATTGGAAAGATTGCCCACTGCCGGGAAAGAAGCAAAAGGCGCCAGAGCCGCTGTTGAAGGTATGGAAAACGAGGTCTGTTTTCTGGGACTTGCCGTACTGGAAGATCCACCGTGTGCCTCACAGCCTTGATGCCATGCATATCATGAAGAACGTATGCGAGAGTCTGCTTGGTACCCTGCTCAACATGCCAGAGAGGACCAAAGATGGGCCGAAAGCAAGGGCATACTTGAAATCAATGGGCATCAGGCAGGAGCTTCACGCTAATGATGATGATGATGATGATGAGGCGAAGCAGGACACAGAAAGTCGTCGCAAAGGCAAAAAGGCCAAGAAGACCAGAAATGACTACCCTCCCGCGTGCTTCACTCTATGTCAGGAGGAGATCGAGCAGTTTTTCACCTGCCTCGTAGGAGTAAAACTTCCTTACGGTTACGCGGGGAAGATAAGCAGATACCTAGACCCAGCGAAGCAGAAGTTCAGCAGGATGAAGTCTCACGACTGTCACGTGCTGATGACGCAGATACTTCCAGTTGCAATCCGTGGGATCATGGACGTGCACGTCCGTGAAACGCTATTTGGCCTATGCAACTTTTTTGACGTCATCTCTCAGAAGTCGATTGGCGTGAGGCAACTCAGAAGGCTATAGGAAGAGATCATGGTGATACTATGCGAGCTTGAGATGTACTTCTCGCCCGCATTCTTCGACGTTATGGTGCATCTGCTGGTCCATATCGTGGAGGATATCATCCAACTCGGGCCGACGTTCCTGCATAGCATGATGCCGTTCGAAAGGATGAATGGTGTCATCAAAGCATACATTCGCAACATGTCACGTCCAGAGGGAAGTATAGCCAGGGGCTTTCTTACCGAAGAGTGCATCTCCTACTGCACGAATTATCTAGGCATCGAGAACCCCGTTGGTCTGCCCGTCAACAGGCACCTCGGCAGGCTCGCTGGATGGGGTCACCGTGAGGGTCGCCGCGAAATGCATGTCGACTTCGAGGGTCGACTCGCTGACTTTGAAAGAGCAAAACTAGTCGCGCTACAACACATAGACGTGGTCGATCCTTGGGTGGTAGAGCACAAAACCTTTATTGAGAAGACGTACAATGACCGAGGCCAACAGAGGACGGACGGAGATATAATCAAAGAGCACAACTCATGTTTCACGCGTTGGTTCAAGCAGAAGCTTCTGTCGTACCCTTTACATGAGGATTCTTCCGCGGAAGAACAACTCATATTCACCTTATCACAGGGCGCCGAGCACAACCTAATGACCTATGAGGCATATGATATCAATGGCTACACATTCTACACCGAGAACAAGGACATGAAGAGCGATGGTTATCAGAACTCCGGGGTAACGATGGAATCCTACACCGGTAACGACAAGGACAGATACTACGGAAGGATCGAGGAGATCTGGGAGCTGAGCTACGCTGGAGAGAAGGTCCCGATGTTCCGTGTCAGATGGGCCAAGAGCGTCCTAAAAGAAGACCGGTATTTCACCACCATGGTTATACCCGAAGCCAAATCCAAGATAGCGGGCGCAAACGTCACCGCGAAAAATGAGCCATGGGTACTGGCTTCCCAAGTGGACCAATGCTTCTTCATTACCGACGCACCAAAGCCCAGTCGTGTTGTCGTGAGGAGAGGCAAAAGGAAGATCATCGGAATGGATGGAGTAGCCAATGAGCAAGACTTCGACAAGTACGGTGACCCGAAGATCGAACATGACGACGACGATGAAGTAGCAGCACACACCACAAGAAGAAGCAGGACCACCCTACCTAAAGGACGTCCGTTCCACAGAAGAACTCCATTTGCGAAAAAGAAGGGCAAGAAGATTGTGAACAGATAGCTAGCTAAGATCGATTGTATTTAAATCGTAGTCTTCATTTCTCGGGCACTTTTTGATATCATGGATATTTTTAAATTTCATGGGCACTTTTTGAATTCATGAATATTTTTTCAAATTTGATGATATTTTTTCATATTCAATATGAAAAAATATTGAATATTCATGAGGACACTCGATCTCAATCCCCCTCCCTCTCGATAGCTATCCCCCTCGCCAGATCCCCCTCGCCGCCAAGCACCCCCCGCACCCTCCCCCGCTCCATCGCCGCCGACGACCCCCCGCACCCTCCCCCGCTCCACCGCCGCCACCGACACCCTGCACCCTCCCCCACTTTTTGATGATATTTTTAAATAACAAATTTGATGATATTTTCAAATAAGAAATTTGATGATATTTTCAAATAACAAATTTGATGATATTTTCAATTAAAAAAATGATGATATTTTCAACAAAATTGATGATATTTGATGATATCTTCTGTTCTAGTCCTCATGAAAATAACAAATTTGATAAAAAAACAAATTATTAGATGCAACAAGAAATAATGAAAAAAAAGTTACTAATGGCACACCCTAGGTGGGTGCACCATTGCTATCAGAAAAAAAAGTTACTAATGGCGCACCAGAGGAGGGTGCGCCATTGCTATCAGAAAAAAACTACTAATGGCACACCAGAGGGTGGTGCGCCATTGCTATAGTGTCTAGCTGGATACCCCTTCGCCCGATCCCCCCTTCCCTCTCCCTCGCCAGATCCCTCTCCCTCGATCCACCGCGCCGCTCCTTCCCTCGTCCCTCCCTCCACCGCGCCGCCGCCGCCGCTGCCCCGACCCACTGCGCCGCAGCCGCCCACGCGTCCCCGCCGCCTCCCTCTCCCCTTCCCCCCCTCGAGCCCACGACCTCCCCGCCACCACCAAATTTCTCTCGTCAGAGCTGCCCCTCGACAGTGGCTAGCCTCGTCGGACGCGCTCCTCGACGGCGGCGCGAGCCTCCCCGCGCGGCTGCTGCTCATCGATGATGGTTAGTCTCTGTCCCTCCCTTCCTATCTCCCTCGCTCATCCCCATGCCCCCACGGGGCGGCGACCTAGGGTTAGGAGCAGGAGCTCGCCGCCATCGCCCCATCGTGCCGCTGCTGCTGCTTCTTGCGGCCGCCATTCCCGCGCGCTCGTGCACGGATGCCGGGCCCCACATGCCCGTGCGTTGCCACCGCCGCCGTCACGCGACTGCTGCTTCTTGTTGTCAGTTTGCTGCCATACCTTTAATTCCTGCCATGCTTATCTTCAATTAACCATAGGGTTCCTAAGGTTTCTCAGATAGAGATATAAGTAATGGCCATTATAGATAGATGCGTGCAAATCACATGTTGTTAAGACAAGTCTAGGAAAATTATTTTGCCTGGTCCTACATGTTGCTATCAAAACCGGTCAAGAAATTCATAATTGCCATACATGTAGCTACCATTTGGTCATACAAATTGGTGCTCTTGCATATTGTTTTTGGTCCTTATAAATTGTTCAGTAGTGTTCCTGGAGGATGAGTAAGGAATTAGTGCTTTGTTATGATTTCTTGATAGAATTGTTGAACTACTGTCCTATGTATTAGTACTGATTATTTGGGTCCTTATCCTTGCTTCAAAGGATGCTGGTAGGTAAATCGGTGGCCTTATTAACCATGCTATGCCATTGTTAGTTGTATTAGTACTGATTATTTGGTTAGCTGTAGCAGGAGAGTGCCTGCTGATTAGTGTTTATTTGCTTTTTTTGGTGCTTAATTGGTTATTTGTCTGAAGTAGTGTTAGTTCTGATCATGATTGTTGTGCTTATGGCTTTAGAAAATGATAAACTGTTTGAATCTGATAGGCAGGTGTCCTTTTAGATTTTGTTGGTAAATCTATTTTATTCAATGGTTATTGATAGTAGATTATCATTCCTATTTTAGGAAGGTCTATTCCTGCAATATCATTGTTACCTTTTATTGGCAAATCATTTGGTTCACATCCTAGAATCTTGTTGGATTTGTAACTTGGTCCACTCAACTTCTTTTGTACCATGTGAGTCATCATTGATGAAGTAGTAGTTTAAGGTCTATTGGGTGTACCTAAATTACTCTAGTGATAGGAGTAGTAGTGGTGGCCATCTAGTTGGACTACTACTGCTAGGAATTGCTCTAGATTTTAGGATTTCTTTTCTTTTAGGATTTATTTTCTTCTAGGACTAGGTTTTTATTATTTTTCTATTGTGATTGTTTTTTGAGCTCTTTCTTTTTCATTTCCTACTATCCTTATCCTAATTATCTTAAATTGTTATGATGTGTGTAACAGGATTATATCTTGGATTTGCTAGTGGACTTTGGGAGTTTCTTAGCCAGCTTGGTGACTCCATATTTTTCACTATTTCAGCAAGTCTTTTGTAAGCATTAACTTTCAGCACTACATTTTTATCTTATGTGTACATCTGTTTGCTTCAAATTGCTATATATGTATTGTTGTTACTAAAAATGTAGAGTAGTAATGCTCCACTACCACATATTTTTAGTTAGTTATCTTCCAGTAGTATTTCAAATTGAAGCCCTGAGCATGTTCTGTCATGAAAATAGAGTTTTGTCTATCATGTTCTGAATTTCCTCTTTTCGTCAAATTTTGCTTCACAATAGTATCTCTGCGGCTGTTGTTGATCATCTTTCAAGTTTATGTTTGTACTAGTATTTGAGCTCTTTCCATCATCTACTGTCATGTGGAACTCTTTTTACAGTTAAAATGACCATGATTTACTGTGTCCAGTAGTTGGGTTTTTAAGTCTGTTTACAGCTCTAGTACACTTCTCTTACACTTACTGAGGACTTGTATTTCTGCTTTTTAGGTCGGTGTAAATTTGGTAGTCTCTGAGTTTTGTTAATCCTATGATATGTCGCTCTGTCAGCCTTTGTAATTTGCACCTATATTATGTAACACTACTTGATGATGTTAAACTGTAACTCCCTTTCCTTAGAACTGTAACTGGTCAAATGTTCAGTGTGTATGTCTGAACTTGAATGTTGCAATGCTATTTTCTTCAGAGGCTACTGTTAAAAACTTGAGCTACTGTCTTGCAAAGATGATGATCATCTTGCTAGTTTGTTGGGTTTTGTCTCCGGCCATTGTGTCGTGATGAATTTGCAGGTACCCCAAGAGGCCCTTGAGTTTTCCGGAATGTCGATTAACTTCCGTTCCGGCAAATTCGGGTACTCCATATGTCCTATTTTCAGCAAAGGTCATGCTGAAATTTTCCGTGAATTTTAGCATGGCTTTGCTAAAAATAGGACATATGGGGTACTTGCGACTAATGCATGAGTCGGGGTATCTTAGTACTTAGTTAAGTAGGATCACCTGCCCCGCCATTCTTGCTGCATTAAACCATAGGTGGCAATAGAGCCAAGTGATTAGGCCCAACTTAGAATTCTCCTTAGCATCGATAAACCCTAGATGATAAACCCAACATAGGTGGCAATAGAGCCAAGTGATTAGGCCCAACCTAGGGTGCCTCGGCATCGATAAACCCTAAATGATGAAAACTTAACTTGGCTGCCCCGGATGCCTCGGTGTCGATGAGAACCTAAATGATGTACGCTTAGGATTTTAGGGTGCCTCGGTGTCGACAAACCCTAAATGATAAAAGCTTAGCTTTTAGGATGCCTCGGTGTCGAGAAACCCTAAATGATGAGACCATGATCTTGTTCCTTGACAATAACCAACTTTTTGACCAAACTGTTTTCCTATTTAGAGCGAAACATGGCCAACCACGATGAGGCCGGCGGTTCGGGCGGCAAGCAATTCTGGGAGCTGTCCCAGGAGATGGAGGAACAACCTCACCGCTATGAGGGCGCCGCGGAAGACACCTATCCTGACTACACAACCCCTAGTGGCGTCGGGGATGACACCACTGATGGTGCCGCCGAGGATGCCACCACTGATGATGGCGGCGCACACACAGATGGCAGCCAACCGAAGAAGCAAAGGAAGGACCGGCGCCCGAATGCGCTTCGCACCCTCAAGGAGGAATTTACTCAAGTGGACTCCGACGGGCATCCAACGGAGCCCAAACATATAGTCAAGGGGTACTCGGTTCAGCTCAGGTGCATTCTCCGGAGCACCATCTCGATCAACAACGAGAACCTTAGGCATAAGGACCACGGGAATTTGCGCAACCTCCTCTTCACGAAGCTGCACAAACGATACAAGTTCCTCGCCGAATTTGAAAACACACGCCTCTCAGGGAATAAAGTGAACAGTGCCGCCCTCACGAGGATGAGCACGACCCTGTCTACTTGGAGAAGCACGGTGAAGAGAATGATTGATAAAGGTGATAGTTATGAGAAGATCATGGCGAAAAATCCTTCGATCAGCGAAGATGACTACAAGGAGTTCAAGATCAAGTGCAAGAGCAGCGCAACCTCCGAATCAAGTCAGTGGGGGAAAGAAATGCGGGAGTTGAACTGAGGGGAACACAAACTCGGTCTCGGCGGTTACAGAGTGGCAGAGCCTATATGGGACAAGGAGGACGCGGAGCGTGCCGAGCAAGGCCTACCACCCCGCTTCGAGAAATACAATGGTGACAAGCAGACCAGGAACTTTGTAAGGGCCCGGTACAAGGAGGACCCGATAACAAAGGAGCTTACCACGGATCCGAAGACCAGGGTGCTTGAGCTTGTTCTAGTAAGGAATACACCCCCGTGTAATTAGCTCCATATGGTTGCACTCTAATTAATCCCCAATATTTCTAAATGGTTCACGTTCCTTCCGCAGGACACTGAAAGCAGTAGCGCGGGGTCATCTCAGAGCTCCCCTTTCGACACCCCTTTAAATAGGGCGTTGAACATAACGAAAAACAAGGATAAGCTCACTAAGCCGACGTCAGCTGGTCGTGTACGTGGCTGGCAAAGGCTTGTCCCCGAAATGGTCATCATACTATACCGCTGGTGTGCGGAAGGAGAAAAATACTAGCTTGGAAAGCCAGAAGCGCGAGGTTGAAGCACTCAAGGCACAAGTGGTGCGGATTCCGGAGCTTGTCCAAGAGCAAGTGGAACAACAACTGGGAACGAAGCTCAATGCCATGGTGCCTACGTTGATTCATGGGCTGACGACGTGGATTGCAGGCGGCCAACAGGGGCCTCCCCTGGTTCCCAGCTTCACGGCCAGCAACTCGCACAGCGTGCAGGCGGCACCATTGGTGTCTCCGGCAGCGCCATTGGTGTCTCCGGCAGAGGCGGTATTCGTGTCTCCGGCGCCGGCACGGGCATTGGAGCTTAATGCACCCGGGTGTACGCCGGCCGGCACCTCGCCAGCAAGCGCCCCCTCCGTCAGTTGCACGCCCACCGTTGGCGGTGCCTCGACATTAGCCGAGCTCGACGGCATCACGGTAACTAAGCCTCTCGGCCGATGACTTCATCTCCTTGCCTTTGACTTGGCATCCCTGACGCCCTACATGTTTTCGTAGGGCGCCGCCGACATTCCTTGTACTCTTCTGCACTTCGTGGGCAGCGAGTCGGTCGATGTCGCCAAGGGCAGAATCGTTCAACTGGGCAACCCCATGTTCCATGGTAATCCGATGCCACCCACAGTGTATAGGGTTGAAGTGGTTCGGGTGCTGCCAGGCTGTGACGAGATGTTACATCCGATTCGACCCGCTGGGGCCGACGAAGAAGATGAGATGACACTCAGCGCCTGCGTAAACTGGCCCCTACTTTGGCCGAAGAGCCAGATTCGTTTGGGGGCGGGGGACACCACCCCACAGACAAGACCGCCAGTCGTGCCGGTGCCAAGCCATGGCAAGAACGCCGCAACTCTACCGGACCTGCCGGACATCCCTATGCCGGACATCCCTATGGCACAGGATACGGACATCCCTATGGCACAGGATCCGGACGATGATGACAATGACGACGGTACATTTACCAATGTCGATAAGTACTTTGCCGAACATGGGTACGCTGACGAGTTCTGCGGGCCTCTTTCTCAAGAACCCAACCAAGATGACCACAATCTAGCTGGTACGGCGGAGAAATCCAATTGCAACAGGCGTCGTCTGGCGTCCAGTTCTCAGGAGATGCCTCCAGCTCCCGCCTTCACCGAGCCTTAGATAGCTGAGGTGCAAAATATTATCAGCCCCAACACGCTCAAGAAGGCGGTCTGCAAGCAGAACTTGGTCCCATTACAGGAGATCAAGAAGAAGGGACGGAAACGAAAGACTAACAAGGGCGCAGGTGCGAGCCAGCCGGCACCGAGTTTGATCCGTGCTCAGGACGGGCCACCTTCACCTAATGATATCTCGAGGAGGGTGCATGTGGTGGGTAGGGCGATGCTACCGCCAAATATGCTCAATTCTGCAACCGGTGCTATGCAGAGTCTGCACGACAGTGTTCTTTCTTTGGAGAAGCGGCGTCTCAGAGAGAATGATGTGGCATACCCGGTTTTCGTGGCCAAGGTGCCAGAGGGCAAGGGCTTTGTGGATGGCGACATTGGGGGTACGATCGTCCTGTGGTTTGATGACATCTTTGCTATGTTTAACCTTCATCCGCTGCACTACACCTTCGTTCGGCTGTTTTCGCTGAGTATGGAGATGCGGATCATTAGAGACAAGACCCCGGACATCATGATAGTCGACCCCTGCATGCCAAGCACTTGAGCAGCTCTAGGGACCGCCAAGTTGCGAGTTCAGACCTCGAAGGCGTCATTCTGGCAAACCCAGATAAGGATAACTTCCTTGTGGCTTACTTTCCCGAGTAAGTCATCCCTTAACCGCCCCGTAACATATGATTTCTTAGATTTCGATCGTTCTTTTTTTTCTAACATTCCGTGTTCTGTGCAGTGACACACATTGCACACTCATCCTCTTAAGCCTGAAATATTCCATGGCCACGTATTTTGACCCGAACCATAACTCCAAGATAGACTACACAAATGTCAAGAAAGTTCTTGATGATGTTCTCCCCGGTTATGCCAAATCTGGAGGCACCTTCACCAGGGCAGTTCGTAAGTACGGCAAGCACACCTTCTCACACAATACGAAGTTCTGCTGCATCAAGCAGCCGTCTGGCGGTCAGAAGGATGCCTACTACGCCCTCCATCACATGCGGGCGATCGTAAGGGACCATCATCACCTTATGCTACCAGATAGTCTCAAAGATTGGGCCGCGAGGTTGTCGGCAACCCAGGATGCGGACCTCAGACAAGAATTCTTTCACATCCAGTCAGAGTTTGCGGACATCATCCATCAAGATGTCCTTCATACCTCGGGGAAGTTCTTCCACAGATATCAACCGTCCAACAGTGAGATAGATGGAACGCTACAAATGCAGGGTGACAACGACCGCGATTTCATGACCATCACGACAGACGGCGGCTTCATCCACGCTCCTGTCCGATGAGTCTAGTCGAAAGTAGTGATGTGTAGTTCTGAAACATTGATTGACTCATGTTGTAATTAAACTTTAATGAATTCGTATGTCTCTTTGGTTTGGACAGTCGTTCAACTTAGATGTAATCGATGCTATTTATTAGTAGGACCATGAATCGTGCTATTAATGTCTTGCTTTTCTCTTCCGATCCTTTTGTTGCATACTTACATATTGCTTATGTATTGTCTGTTGTTTGGCTTGCGCATAGAGATGCCGTCGTATGTCGTGTACAAGGGTAAGGTTCCCGGAGTCTACGACGACTGGGAGGAGTGTCGGAGATAGGTTCATCGTTTCAGCGGTAACAGTTACAAAGGGTACACCACTAGGGTGGAGGCCGAATCTAGATACGCCCGCTATCTAGCGGGAGAGAGGAGGGAGCGTTGGAGGAACCGGATGAAGACCAGTTTGATCGCGATGATGCTCATCGTGATGACCGCAGCTCTCTTCTATGTGATGGTAGTTTAGATGATCGATATCGACTTGTAATGTGAAGACAAACTCGATACTCACGGTCCTGAGACTTGTAATGTTTTATCTTTGTTCGGTCTTTTGAATTCGGAGACTAATATGATGAATTGTATTCGGAGACTAATCTTCTATTGTATTCGATGAATCTGATGTTGCTGTGTGCTGCTGTCTATATTCTGTCCAATAATATATTTTGTAACCTGTGCAAAAATTAGAAAAGTAAAAAAAAACAAATATTCATACTAATGGCGCATCACCTCCAGGTGCGCCATTAGTATGCCAAAGGATACTAATGGCGCATCACCACAGAGTGCGCCATTAGTATGACAAAGCACATGGTTTCGTATGGCCCCCCGGGAGGCACACTAATGGCGCATGGTGTTACATACTAATGGAGCACAGCTTGGTGCACCATTAGTATACCAGATACTAATGGCGCACCAGTGGTGCGCCATTAGTAAAAAATACTAGTGGCGTGGTACTAATGGCGCACTGGTAGTGCGCCATTAGTAGGCAAAACCGATGCGCCATTAGTAGGCCTTTTCCTAGTAGTGGCATGCCAATGGACCGAATCTAGACCTTCCCATAAAGACAAATGTGGTCGCACTGGGAAAAACTTGATTCAGTGGCACCATGACTTGATGAACATTATATTCAAGTTGGATTAACATCAGCTTTAAATTGAAAATAAATAACTCAAGTCATCATATGCCATGATCATGCAACTATTCGACATGCAAAACATACCACTCAAAGTGAACGGATCAACATCATCAAAATATTCAACTTGCACTACTCATCATTACACTACAAAAGAAAGACACATCCGCGACATTTTGTGCTGAACGAATTTTTTTCCTGTCATACTTATGACACTTCTATGACGATAATTGTGACAAAACCCGGTATCATCATAGATGTGGTGGGCTCCTACTTCTGTGACAAAAAATCATTACAAAAAATGGGCTTTTCGTCCTGGGCGGGCCGGAGACGCAGCTGCATGACATTCTTTGGGACGTCCATGACGGAAAAAATCGTGGTAGAAGCGAGGGCGAGGAAAATTTCGGCGAGTTCCCGGTTACGATGGGTGGTCGGGGGCCGAGCGATGCGCGTTTCTCTCATACACGTACGCGCGTGTGCGAGGCATTGGGCTCTAAGTGAACCCGAGCGAGGCGTTGGGCTCTAACTGAACCCGAGCGATTGCACTGCATGCTACGCATTACTGAACCCGAGCGACGATCGATGGCTATTAACTGAACCCGATCGAGCGATTCCTTTGCTACTGCTGCTAACTGAAGCTGATCGATGCTACCTCTG